>NC_069503.1:485376717-485676717 GCF_027579735.1 Bombina bombina | reverse complement strand
AAGCTAAAGCTTTTATTAGTTCTATTGTCCGTCTACATGGGTTACCAACGACGATTATTAGTGATCGGGGAACACAATTTACCTCTGCCTTTTGGAGATCTCTCTGTAAATTGCTAAAGATAGATGCTAGATATTCAACATCCTTCCATCCCCAGACGAATGGTTTGACTGAGCGTCTTAATCAAACACTGGAACAATATCTAAGATGTTATATAACACATTTACAGGACGATTGGGTCACATACCTCCCTATGGCAGAATTCTCATACAATAATTCCATCTCTTCATCAACAAAGATGACTCTGTTTTTTGCCACTTATGGGTACCACCCAACCTCTATGACTATCACTAATACATCAGTCACTTCTCCTAGTGCAACTACATATCTCAAAAATCTACATGACAGATTAAAAGACTTAAAGACTCACTTAGTTGATGCTAAAGACAGACAAAAATATTACTATGACCAAAGACGACGACCAACACCAAACTATAAGTTAGGTGATCAAGTACTGTTATCCACTAAGTATCTACGTTTACAGATTCCAAGCAAAAAATTGGCTAATCAGTATATAGGACCGTTTACTATCGATAAGATTATCAATTCTAATGCAGTAAGACTTCAGTTACCTACCCACTACAGAATTCATAATACTTTCCATGTTTCCCTCATAAAGCCATATACCTCAGATCACGAAAGGTTGAAATTAACCTCTCCCCCTCCTATAATTCTTGATAACCAGGAGGAGTTTGAAGTAGAAAAGATTTTAGATTCACGTATCAGGAGAAGAAGACTGGAATACTTGATTCAATGGAAGGGTTATGGTCCTGAGGAGAACTCATGGCAACCTCAGTCTGAAATTCATGCATCAAGACTTGTGAACCAATTTCATAGTCGCTATCCTTCCAAACCTCGTCCAGGTTCTCCGGGGATGCTCCCTTAACAGGGGGGAGATGTGATATTCCTTTAAATATACTCCTCCCTTCAACTTCCTCTCCCTATTTAAAGCACTTCTTTGCACATACAAACTGCCTGTTAATTGAAGTGGTTTGTCACTCAGACTACTCAATCCTGAGCTTAAGTAAATTTCTTTAAAGTTTTCCTTACAGGTCCTTCTTGGAAAAGTTATAGTGATCTACAACTATCTCTAGTAGAGCCTAAATCTACTAAAGCAACTATTCACCTTTTTCCCGGATTCCACTAATATCCTTGCAGGTTTGTCTTCATGCCGCACAAACAGCTGATGCATTGAACGGAGCACCGAATACCGGAAGTAAGTCACGCTCACACCCCTCTCGGCTTCACTCTCCTATTCAGCCTGTCGCAGGTAAGACGCTCTGCTCTGAAGCAGCCGGAACAACGCTATACAATCACGAGTAAGGTAAATTGCACTCTGTATAATCCTTAGCAAATACTTGAACTGTGCAACCAATTTACCTTTAAGACTGAGTTACCTTTATATCTGTGATTCGTTACCGATCTGCCTAAGCTATTAGTACCACTCAAGTGAACTCTAATACGGCATCACTGGACTTTGTATATATTTATTTTATTGCGTGTGTGAGTGTGTGAAGATGAATGGGGAAATCGTCACTATTACATATTAAGGATTAATACCTTTTGAACTGAATTATCGTTTCTCACTACATATGAAACACCCTCTGTTGCTCATAACATCAAAGAATCAGGTTCAAGGTTTATAGCTTATCCTTACTGAAGTCATATATTTCAGAATATACAAGCCGGTATCTGAAAATATGAACTTTATTTCTGAATAATAAGCTCACTGTTTTTGTTCTCCTTTACAAGAAAGTAGTATTTGAGGCAATAAAACAAAAGAGCAACAGTTCTATTTATTAAAGTGACTAGAATATTACAGAATTAACAGGCCTACTACTCTGCTATTACTATTAGTTTAACCATGGATCCACAGGAGATTAAGAATGAATTCTCCAACATCCATCAGAAATTGGATTATCTTGCACATGGTTTAACTGAAGTACAGGCAGAGAATAAAAGAATGCATAACCCCTAAAGAGTTGGAAATACCTGAGCCACAGATTCAGCCTCCAACACCATTTTCTGGTAAAAGATCAACTTTTAGAGATTTCAGAAATGCATGCAATTTACTTTTTTCTCTCAAACCCAGGACATACCATAGTGAGAGAATAAAAGTGTGTACCACGATATCTTACCTATTGGGAGAGCCCAGAACATGGGCCAATAGATTATTTGAAGCAAATGATCCCATAATAGATTCTTTGCAGGACTTTTTTTTGGCCATGTCTACTTTATATGAGGACACTAACACTCAGATAACTGCAGAATCTAGATTACGCGCCCTTAAACAAGGGAAGAGGACTGTCGAGGAATACATCACAGACTTTCAGATGTGGGCCTCAGACTCCCTCTGGAATGAGGTCAGCCTCCGAAACCAATTCAGGTTAGGACTGTCTGAGAGTCTAAAAGACGAACTATCACGACTTGACATGCCAGAGACTTTGTCAGCACTCACAAAACTATGTATCACCCTGGATAGACGTTTAAGGGAGCGAAAGGCAGAGAGAATGGTGACTGAAAGTATCCCAAGACGTAACTTACCTCAACAGACTTCACAAGAAAGAACCCTATCCAACCCTGTACCCATGGAGATTGGCGCTATAAGGGGCCCCCTTACCTCAGAAGATAAGGAGAAGGTTATCTAACCTGTGCCTATATTGTGCACATAAGGAGCATACTGTCAGTGTATGTCCATTATTAGCTAAGCAGAAAAAGGGTAAGACCGATTATATAAATCAAATACAAAATAATAGTTAGAGACAGCAGTTAATTATACCTCTTTCTTTACAGTGGGACCAACACAACCTACAGACTGAAGGATTACTTGACTCTGGGGCGACGGGTATATACATTAATACTGAATTTGTTGTTTTGAATAAAATTCCCACAGTGTGTAAAGCAAACCCCGTCTTTGTAAAGTTAATTGATGGATCATTCATTAAACAGGGGCCTAACACTGGGCATTATTCTATGGCCAAAGGGAATCACAGCACCACGACCACGACGGCCCCTGCGGGTTGGCCTGCCTCTGCCTGTCATTTTTTTTTTCAATTAGTGCTACTATGCGTGCAAGCTACTGTGAGTGGGCACAGTATGCTCTGTGAGCCTGACACAAAAAGCCAGACTTTTTTATTTTTAAAATGTACACTTACACTACTATTAAACAAGATAATGTGAGTGGTGGCACTGGACAAGTGGGCACAGTATACGCTGTGAGCCTGACAAAAAAAAGCAGACTTATGTTTCACAGTCAAAATATTTTTTTTATTTTTAAAATGTACACTTACACTACTATTAAACAAGATAATGTGAGTGGTGGTACTGGACAAGTGGGCACAGTATACACTGTGAGCCTGACACAAAAAAGCAGACTTATGTTTCACAGTCAAAATATTTTTTTTATTTTTAAAATGTATACTGACACTACTATTAAACAAGATAATATGAGTGGTGGCACTGGGCAAGTGGGCACAGTATACGCTGTGAGCCTGACACAAAAAAGCAGACTGATGTTTCACAGTCAAAATAGTTTTTTTATTTTTAAATGTACCCTTACACTACTATTAAAAAAGATAATATGAGTGGTGGCACTGGGCAAGTGGGCACAGTATACACTGTGAGCCTGACACAAAAAAGCAGACTGATGTTTCACAGTCAAAATAGTTATTTTAGTTTTAAAATGTACACTTACACTACTATTACAGAAGATAATATGAGTGGTGGCACTGGGCAAGTGGGCACAGTATACGCTGTGAGCCTGACACAAAAAAGCAGACTGATGTTTCACAGTCAAAATAGTTTTTTTATTTTTAAATGTACACTTACACTACTAATAAACAAGATAATATGAGTGGTGGCACTGGGCAAGTGGGCACAGTATACGCTGTGAGCCTGACACAAAAAAGCAGACTGATGTTTCAGAGTCAAAATAGTTTTTTTATTTTTAAAATGTACACTTACACTACTATAAAACAAGATAATATGAGTGGTGGCACTGGACCAGTGGGCACAGTATACACTGTGAGCCTGACACAAAAAAGCAGACTGATGTTTCACAGTCAAAATAGTTTTTTTATTTTTAAATGTACACTTACACTACTATTAAACAAGATAATATGAGTGGTGGCACTGGGCAAGTGGGCACAGTATACGCTGTGAGCCTGACACACACGCTGGCAGTGGCAGGCTGGCCTGGCAACTGCAATTAGATTACACTAGCAGACTGAGGTAAAAGTTTTTTAAAAAAAATGTACACTACTGTTACACCAGATATGACTGGTGGTGGCACTGAGAAAGAAGGCACAGTATATGCTGTGAGCCTGACACACAGGCTGGCAGTGGCAGGCTGGCCTGGCAACTGAAATTAGATTACACTAGCAGACTGATATAAAAGTTGTTGTTTTTTAAATTTACACTACTGTTACACCAGATATGACTGGTGGTGGCACTGAGCAAGTAGGCACAGTATATGCTGTGAGCCTGACACACAGGTTGGCAGTGGCAGGCTGGCCTGGCAACTGAAATTAGATTACACTAGCAGACTGATGTAAAAGTTTTTTTAAAAAAAATTTACACTATTGTTACACCAGATATGAGTGGTGGCACTGAGCAAGTAGGCACAGTATATGCTGTGAGCCTGACACACAGGCTGGCAGTGGCAGGCTGGCCTGGCAACTGAAATTAGATTACACTAGCAGACTGATGTAAAAGTTTTTTTTTTTAAATTTACACTAATGTTACACCAGATATGAGTGGTGGCACTGAGCAAGTAGGCACAGTATATGCTGTGAGCCTGACACACAGGCTGGCAGTGGCAGGCGGGCAACTGCTATTAGATTACACTAGCAAACTGATGTAAAAGTTTTTTTTTTGTAAATTTACACTACTGTTACACCAGATATGAGTGGTGACACTGAGCAAGTAGGCACAGTATATGCTGTGAGCCTGACACACAGGCTGGCAGTGGCAGGCTGGCCTGGCAACTGAAATTAGATTACACTAGCAGACTGATGTAAAAGGTTTTTTTTAAAATTTACACTATTGTTACACCAGATATGAGTGGTGGCACTGAGCAAGTAGGCACAGTATATGCTGTGAGCCTGACACACAGGCTGGCAGTGGCAGGCAGGCAACTGCTATTAGATTACACTAGCAGACTGATGTAAAAGTTTGTTTTTTTTAAATTTACACTACTGTTACACCAGCCAGATATGAGTGGTGGCACTGAGCAAGTAGGCACAGTATATGCGGTGAGCCTAACACACAGGCTGGCAGTGGTAGGCTGGCCTGGCAACTGAAATTAGATTACACTAGCAGACTGATGTAAAAGTAGTTTTTTTTTAAATTTACACTACTGTTACACCAGATATGACTGGTGGTGGCACTGAGCAAGTAGGCACAGTATATGCTGTGAACCTGACACTCAGGCTGGCAGTGGCAGGCTGGCCTGGCAACTGAAATTAGATTACACTAGCAGACTGATGTAAAAGTTTTTTTTTTTTTAAATTTACACTAATGTTACACCAGATATGAGTGGTGGCACTGAGCAAGTAGGCACAGTATATGTTGTGAGCCTGACACACAGGCTGGCAGTGGCAGGCTGGCCTGGCAACTGAAATTAGATTACACTAGCAGACTGATGTAAAAGTTTTTTTTTTTTTTTAATTTTCCCTAATGTTACACCAGATATGAAAAAACGACTGATGTAGCCCTAAAAAGGGCTTTTTGGGGTGCTGTCATTACAGCAGAGATCAGATGAGTCCTTCAGGACTGTAGTGGACACTGAATACACTAGCCTAGCTATCGATTTCCCTATTAAATTAGCAGCAGCTACACTGTCCCTCTTCTCACTTGCGATGCAGCTTCCGAATGAATCTAAAATGGCTGCTGTCCATGAGGTGTAAGGTTCTGGGAGGGAGGGTCTGCTGCTGATTGGCTGGAATGTGCCTGCTGACTCTGAGATACAGGGTCAAAGTTTAGGCAATGATGGCGAATAGGGGGCGGATCGAACATCGCATATGTTCGCCCGCCGCTGCGAACGCGAACAAACTATGTTCGCCGGGAACTGTGGGAACTGTTCTCCGGCTAACTGTTCGCGACATCACTACTTATGACTCGTATGGACTTGGCCCTATCTACTGTATGTCTATACTTCTGTTATATTTTGTGTATCTTTCATTGAACTCCCAATACAGTATTACTGAAGAATTTGCTGTCTCATGCAATTATTAAATAATAATATAATAATGTCCAGCTTTGTTTCCAGTAGAACTGAAAAAATATCTATCATGTTATAAATATTGAACATCTCTATTTAAGACTTTCTCCAGTTACCTTGGATAGACATATTATTTTGTGCCAATCACATTTCTGTCCTTAAATTATTTCTAAATGCAAAATTTACAATGAAAGAGAATACATTCCCATGTGCAATAAGCACACACACATAACTGATTCCAGGAACTCTTAAGAATTGTAAAAATGATTTAGATGATCTGATGAACTGAGATAATTCCAATGCTAAAAGGACAGTAAAGTCAAAATTAAACTCTTAATTCAGAAAGAGCATGTGATTTTAACCAACTTTCCAATTTACTTCTATTATCAAATTAGCTTTTAACTCTTTATATCCTTGGTTGAAGAGTAAAACTAAGTATGATAGCAGTCTATGACAGCAGTGTTTGCAAGTATGTAAAACATTGCTATAAACAATGTTGCAAACTATTCAGCCAGATGGCTAGAGACACATGCACGCTCCTGAGCTCACCTAGGAGTACTCTTTTTCAAAAGATACCAAGGAACTAAGCTAAATTGATAAAATAAGTAAATTGTAAAGTTCTTTAAAACCTCATGCTCTATCCAAGCCATTTAGGTTTAATTTTTCTTTTTAATACCATAATATTAAAGCGATGGTAAATCCAAGCATATAACAAATGCTAGTATTTACCATCACTAAAAATAAACATTCGTTTCAGTCATCACTTACAAAAAAAAAAGCACTGTTAAACTCACCCTATCTGTGTGTCAATTTTATCGCTAATTCAGCGCCTCTGGCCGCCCACGGCACAGCGCTAGTCTCCAATGAGGTGATGTTTCCACCTCTAAAACAATAGCTGTGCTAGGATGTCAATTGACACGAACGGCTATTGGTTTAGGGGTAGAAATGTCGTCTAATTGAAGAAGTGCACTGTGCCATGGGCGGCCGGAGGCGCTGAGTTAGCAATATACTTGCGGCACATATAGGGTGAGTTTATAGGGATATGAAACCCACATTTTTTTCTATCATGCGTTAGATAGAGCATGCAATTTTAAGCAACTTTCTAATTTACTCCTATTATCATTTTTTCTTTGTTCTCTTGGTATGCTTTGTTGAATGAGCAGCAATGCACTACTGGTTGCTGACTGAACACATGAATAAGCCAATGACAATCAGTATATATATGCAGCCACCAATCATCAGCCAGAACCTAGGTTCTTTGCTGCTCTGGGCTTTCCTAGATAAACCTTTCAGCAAAGGATAACAAGAGAAGGAAGCAACTTAAATAATTGAAGTAAATTGGAAAGTTGTTTAAAATTGTATTCTCTATCTGAATCATAAAAGAAAAGTTTTGTGTTTCATGTACCTTTAACTGCATTCTTTTAGTAAATGATGACTGAAACTAATGTTTATTTTTGGTGATGATAAATCCTAGTGTTTCTTATACGCTTGGATTTACCATCACTTTAAGTATGATTGTATAAGCTTGTGCTTAAAGGGACAGTCAAGTGCAAAACAAACTTTCATGTTTCAAATAGGGCATGTCATTTTAAACAACTTTCCAATTTACTTTTATCACCAATTTTGCTTTGTTCTCTTGGTATTCTTAGTTGAAAGCTAAGCCTAGGAGGTTCATATGCTAATTTCTTAGACCTTGAAGGCCGCCTCTAATCTAAATGCATTTTGATAGTTTTTCACCACTAGAGGGCATTAGTTCACATGTTTCATATAGATAAGATTGAGCTCATGCACGTGAATTTACCATGGAGACAGCTCTGATTGGCTAAAATGCAAGTCTGTCAAAAGAACTGAAAAAAGGGGGCAGTCTACTGAGGCTTAGATACAAGGTAATTACAGAGGTAAAGCGTGTATAATTATAACTGTGTTGGTTATGCAAAACTGGGGAATTGGTAATTAAGGGATTATCTTTTAAAACAACAAAAATTCTGGTGTTAACTGTCCCTTTAAAGGGACATTAAAATTGTGTTTTCTATCTGAATCATGGAAGAAAAATGTTAATGTTTAAACAACTTTCCAATTTACTTCTAATATCTAATTTGCTTCAATCTCTTGGTATCCTTTGTTGAATAATCATCAATTCACTACTAGTAGCTAGCTGAATGCATTGGGTGAGCCAATAACATGAGGTATATATGTGCAGCCACCAATCAGCAGCTCCTGAGTCTATACCTTTCAACAATTATATCAAGAGAACAAAACAAATTAGATAATATAAGTAAATTGGAAAGTTGTTGAAAATCACATGCTGTATCTGAATCATGAAAGAAAAAATTATGTTCATGTCCCTTTAAGTTTAGGGAAACTACAATAATTAATGAGGGTAACTAGCACTCCCAGCCACTGGTGTTTTGTGGTACAAGTGAGACCAGGAGGTCCATAGTTGGGTCTAGGCAGAGCTGGGGTAAACCAGCGAACAGAAGCTGTCAGAAACTGAGTGATGATCACAGATGGGGGGGGGGGGCAGCCATTATGCTAAGGGAGCTAGTGCCCCCTGGCCCATCCTGGTACGCTCCCAGCGCTCAAGACATCCATACCATGGTTTCATTGTCTTTGGTAATGACCAAGATTCATAGCACTTGTGTGGTTGGCGAGGGACCTTGTTATAAAGGGGAGGTCATGTTAGAAATTCGATGAGCATCGCTTCACCTATCTTTTCCAGACTTTTGTTAGTGGGCTGTCCTGCTAGAACCGCTAGCCATGCAGAAAAACAATACAAACAACGGTAACACTATAATGTTTTGATAGCGGTTTTGTGCATCCTTTAAAGTGCACTGAGATGGGATCAGTTACAAGATAAAAAAGCATTGAATAAGATAAAGTTTAACTTATAATTTGCAGCTATAATAAGTAACTGGTAAAAATCCTTATGAATTCTGCAATTGTTGAGTTGCAATGTTGCAGTGAGTTGCTTTTTTTGTTTTTGTTGCAACAATATATTAGTTACACATGCAGGTTTTATTGAGTCTAGTCAATTGTGTTGTAACAATGTCACTAATCATCACCTATCTTGATGACAAGTGAGTGACAATAATCTGGTCGTTAGAGTTAGGGTTAGCCTGTTAGTTGACGGACAGCTGCCATGCATTGCACCTAAGTGGTTAATGAAAGTTTGCATCCCTTGCTGGGAATGTTGCATATAACATATTATGTCTAGAGCATCATTGTGGCCATAGTGACATACTTGGCTGTGACATTGTGATAGCATTGCCAGCTCAGCAAAAATAAAGTAGTGAACTCTCTCAATATCAGGGAGTCCATGGCTTTAGTAAATGTATATCAGGATTCTGGGGCACAGTCAGGGAGAACAAGGGTAGAAACTAGTGGTCTGGTGGTGTAAATAGACATAATTGGGTGGAGTCAACATAAGAATTTTTGCATTCCAGACCCTGGAACTCTATGTATTTAAATTGACACTAAAGTCAAAATTAAACTTTCATGATTCAGATAGAGCATGCATTTTTAAACAAGTTTCCAGTTTACTCCTATTACCTAATTTGCTTTGTTTTTTTTTTTTCTTGAAAAGCATACCATGGTAGGCTCAAGAGTAGCAATGCACTACTGAGAGTTGGCTGCCGATTGGTGGCTGCATATATATGCATTTTGTCATTGGCTCGCTTGATGTGTTCATCTAGGTCCCAGTAGTGCTTTGCTGCTACCAAGAGAATAAAGCAAACTTTAATAGAAGTGAATTGGAAAGTTGTTTTAAACTTTATTTTCATGTCCCTTTAATCACTGCGTGTCATTTTAGATCTAGAATGTCCTTTTAATGAATCCATATTTTCTGTAGGGCAGAGACACAGTAATGGGCAGATAAGCTGTGTGGGTTGGGGAAGGGATATGTGGGTTTTTGGTACCAAGTTGAACAGGAGAGAAAAGTAAAATATCTGCATCTCAGGGACTATTGAGGGCACGGACACCGTGCGCAGGGGGAGGAGAATGGAAACTGGTGATCTGTGCTGAGAGGGATAGGGTAAATTACCTTATTCATAAGCACAACCATATTCATCTTTATTTTCACTAATAAAGCTTCTGTATATAGATATACACAATATAGATACAAAGATATAGACAGATATGTATGCGTGTGTCTTTTTTGTAGATTAGGTTGTTGAGTTTTTTGGGCAGCAAACGAGCTAAATACCCTTTTAAGGGCAATGCCCATCCAAATGGCCTTTTTAGGGCAATTAGTAATTTAGTTTTTTTTAGTTAGTTTTTTTTATTTTAGGAGGTTGGGAGGTGGGGAGGTTGTAATGTTAAAGGGGTTAGTGTTTTTTTAAAAGAGCTGATCACTTTAGGGCAATGCCATACAAAAGGCCTTTTTTTTTAGGTGCTATTGGTAGTTTATTTTTAGAATAGGGCCTTTTCTTATTCTGTTTATTTTTGTAATCTTAGTTGTTGTTTTTTTGTAATCTTAGACTTTTTTATTTTCTGTAATGTTAGTTTTTTATTTTTAATAATGTTAGTTTTTTATTTTTAAAGGTAAGATTAGGTTTTTATTTCATTTTACAGGTTTTTACAGTTTTTTTTGTAGTTAGGATGTTTTTTGTAAAGTTAGGGGTATTTCAATTTGGGTTAAGTTAGGGGGTGTTAAGTTAGGGGGTTTAGGTGTTAGTTTATTTAATTGCCTTGTGGGGGGGGCGGTTTAGGGGTTAATAGTTTATTTAGATTGCGTTGTGGGGGGTGGCGGTTTATGGGTTAATATTTTTTTTAGATTTTTTGCGTTTGTGGGGGATGGCGTTTAGGGGTTAATAGTTTTATTTAGTGTTTGCGGTGTGGGGGATGGCGTTTTAGGGGATAATTGTTTATTTAATTACTTTGCGATGTGAGGGGATGGCAGTTTAGGAGTTAATAGTTTATTTATGAGTGTAAGTGTACTTTGTAAGGTATTTTTGTGCAACATTTTAGTTTTGGAAAACAGTTAACCAGTAATAGGGGGTCAGACCATCTCCTTTTGCAGACATGTAATCTGATTCACATTTTTTTTCTATGTTAATTGTAAAAAAAAAAAAAAAAAAGATATGTATCAAATTCACCTTTTTGGGGGGGGGTTAGGGGGGCCCTTCTTAGATTCTTGCACCTGGGCCATGTGGTTTCTAGTTACGCCTCTGGTGCTTAGGTCATGAACTGTTTTACTGTTATCTCATGAGATTTTATTTAACTCTCATGAGATTTCATAGTAAACTTCCTTAAACCTGAATAGGGAAATAACATGAGTGTGCATGAGGCACGCTCCCTTGTAGGTCCCGTGACAGGCATACTAATTTGCTGCTTAAAGTCCTTAACAATAGGGTGTGAATACTTAGGACATTTTAAATAATCTATACAAATTACATTTGAATAAAATAATAGTACAGCTTTGCCGTAACATTTTTTTTATGAACAAGTTTAAAATGATGGTAAAATTAGCTCAAACACTTTTTGAAAAGTAAAATAAAGTAAACAATGCTCTAAATTTTCTTTATGGTTTAACTTTTATTTATGTTTTCCTAATAACTCCCCAAACCTCCATTCTTACACTGACAGGTGGTACAGCCAATAGAAAGCACACCCCATGTTTCATTGTTTGAGCAATTTTTGAAAAATAGTTTCAATTCAAAACAGTGTACTGTGAAATTAATTTCCCTTTGATGTTTTTATAATGATTTTTTATACCAGGTGCAGAGTTTAAAATATATTAAAATGTTCCTTTAGGTATATCTTTGTATATGAAATAACTGTCCCCACTATTTGAAACCACAAACCAATCAAATGGATTTAGCTTGCATGGAGAGCAGATCTCATTAGCTTATCTCTATATTTACACAACATCCTTCTTATCTGCTCTCTCACTGTATACACAATGAGTCCAGTACTTTGAGAGAATGATGGAAAAAAGAACATTCGATTATCTCTTCTAAACTTTCTTGTTTACACAGCTTTTCTATAACCAGTACTTAAGTATTAAAATTAACAGTATAGTTAGGGATACAAAAATCAAAGCCAGCTATTTCAAATAGCAATGTAAATTTTGTAAAAATAAACTTCAGCAGGTAACATGCATCATTAGAAACACATTCAAGGAGAGATTTAAAAAAAAAAAATCACATTATACTGTCCCTTTAATATACAACAGTATATATTAATTAAGTCTATTTTTGTTGTGATGTGGTGACAATAACATATACTTAGAAACTGTGAAATCAATGGTATTTGTTTTTTTAAAATAAATGAATTACATCATTATTGTTTAATACATTTGAGCTGGTGCATTATGGGTATACAGTACATGTGTGTATGGTGTGTAATTTATGTGCGTTATACTGTAGGTTCAGCTCAATTAACTGACTAATTCATGTACAAGTTTCATTTTCCTTTTTGAAGTGAAAAGGTTAATTTCACACATGCAAATTGATATTGTCCTTTCACACTGTACAACTGTATCAACGTCAACCCTTGTATTGTAAGGGATATTCAAGTTGAATGGCCATTGTATTAAAGATTTGCATTTTTGTAAGACTAGTTGGTAAGCCTGCCCAGAGGGCAGTCTATGTGTTGTTAATAAAAAAAAAATTAAACAAAAAAATAAATAAACAAATTATCAAAAATAAAAAAATTAAAACTAATCCCTATGAAAATTAAAAAGCCCCCCACCCAAAATAAAATCACCCCCTAATCCTTTTTGCAGGCCATTGCCCCAAGATAAACAGCTCTTTTACATTAAAAATAAACAAAGTCCCCCCTAACAGTAAAATCCCCCACCCACCAAACCCCCCAAAATAAAAAACCTAACACTCAAAAACCTAAACTACCCATTGCCCTGAAAATGGCATTTGTTGGGCATTGTCCTTAAAAGGGCATTTAGCTCTTTTACAAAATGCCCACCCTAATCTAAAAAGAAAAAAAAACCTAAGTCTAAGCCCCAGGTTGGTACTCACCGTTCCTGAAGTCCGGCAAAGAAGGTCCTGTCTCATGCAGTGAAGTCTTCCTCCAAGCGGCAACCTCTTCTTTCTTCTTCTATCAGACCAAACTCGGCCAATAGTCTTGTTATACCGGCGTCGAGCCAGAATGATAGGGAATATCCCAGAGCAGAGAAAGTTAGTAAGATGAGGAAGGCGGCATTCACCACAGGCAGGACAGTCCACAGCGGCAACAGCAGAACAGTCCAAGGACAAACCACTAGTATGATCAGGCAGGCAGGGTTTGGCAATAGAAAAGCACTCCAAGGGCACACCACTAGAATGGTCAGGCAGGCAGGATTTGGCAACAGTAAAGCAGTCCAACAATTTAGGGGTTAACAGGCAGAGTAGTTAGGCGAGCAGAGTTCAGCAGCAGTAAATCAATCCAGCAATATAGGGGTTAACAGGCAGAGTAATCAGGCAAGCAGAGTTCAGCAGCAGTAAATTAATCCAGCAAGTTAGGGGTTAACAGGCAGAGTAGTCAGGCAAGCAGAGTTCAGCAAAAAAAAGGCAATCAGAGAATAAACAATCTATCACACCCAGGACTACACAAGGTAACACCTATACTTGGGCAGTGATTGATCGATTAGACAGCATTTAAATAGGCGCAGGATTCGCACCCAGGTGTCAGGACCAGAATGAGAGAGAGAGGAGCATGCAACGAGCAGGGAAGGAGATGCCGCACCCCTAGCAACGGCTAGAGCGGCGCAGCGTGACAGCTCTGTGCCAGATTGTTCCTGGAAGAAGAAAGAAAAGGTCGCCGCTTGGAAGAAGACTTCACCGCATGGGACAGGACCATCTCTGCCGGACTTCAGGAACGGTGAGTACCAACCTGGGGGTTAGACTTAGGTTTTTAATTTTTTTTTTTTTTTTTTTTATTTAGATTAGGGTGGACATTTTGTAAAAGAGCTAAATGCCCTTTTAAGGACAATGCCCAACAAATGCCCTTTTCAGGGCAATGGGTAGTTTAGGTTTTTTAGTGTTAGATTTTTTATTTTGGGGGGTTTGGTGGGTGAAGGGTTTTACTGTTAGGGGGGACTTTGTTTATTTTGAATGTAAAAGAGCTGTTATCTTGGGCCAATGCCCTGTAAAATTAGGTTTATTGCGATGTGGGGGTTTTGCGGTTTAGGGGTAAATAGGTTTATTGCAATGTGGGGGTTTTGTGGTTTAGGGGTTAATAGGTTAATTATGTTTATTGTGATGTGGGGATTTTGCAGTTTAGAGGTTAATAGGGTAATTAGGTTTATTGCGATGTGGGGGTTTTGCGGTTTCGGGGTAAATAGGTTTATTGCAATGTGGGGGTTTTGTGGTTTAGGGGTCAATAGGTTAATTATGTTTATTGTGATGTGGGGATTTTGCAGTTTAGAGGTTAATAGGGTAATTTGGTTTATTGCGATGTGGGTGTTTTGCGGTTTAGGGTTTAATAGGGTAAATAGGTTTATTGTGATGTGGGGGTTTTGCGGTTTAGGGGTTACTTATGTTTATTGCGATGTGGGAATTTTGTGGTTTAGGGGTTAATACGGTAATTATGTTTGTTGCGATGTGGGAATTTTGCGGTTTAAGGGTTAATACGGTAATTATGTTTATTGCGATGTGGGAATTTTGCGGTTTAGGGGTTAATACGGTAATTTGGTTTATTGCGATGTGGGGGTTTTGGTGTAGAGAGATGAATAGACAATTAATCCTATTGTATATTAATGGACACATTGATCTGTATATCAATGCCTACATAGTATAGGTTCAAAGTTAACAAACAGGGAATTCAGATATTTGTTTCAACATATATCAACATATACAGTATGTATTCCGCCTATACATAATAACCTCTGTTAGAACTATACCTCCCTTACTAAATGCTAAACACTAAATACTAAAATGGAGGAGCCAAACTCTGCAGTGCAAAATATAGCATATAGCAGTAAGCAGTACATAAGGATGAAAAACAATATGAAAATGCGAAAGGAAGGAAAGAAAGCTTTCTATATATATGTGGAAACGTGATCTTATCGCCAAAAGTTAATTACATCATACTCAGAATTCATCCCAAATGGGATTCTGGTTTTTAATTGATGTATCCAAAAGACCTCACGTTTCCCTAATAGGCCGTCCTTATCCCCCCTCTACTCCTACAAGTCACGGTTTCCAAGATAGTCCATTTCAATGTATTACTTATTGTGTTTTAATTTGAAATGTTGCACCAAAGGAGTTGTTAACTCTCTCCCTTGCTGTGAGGCCTACATACTGTAGATCACAGCTCTCACATGTAAGTAAGTAAATGGCAGATGTATTTCTACAGTTGTGGCATTTTTTTATGCGAAAAATGCTCACCAGTAGCTGTGCCTAAAAAAACCTTCACCTACTCTCAGATGTTCACATGCCTTGCAATAGGGGTAACTACACTTGAACACCCCCTTATGTTGTAACCAAGAGCTATTGCTTCTTTTGTCTGTTCTGAGTTGTGTAGGGGCAACTAGATTTCCTATTGATTTGCCCTTTCTAAAGGCATATCTGCACCCTTTCCAAACTATGTCTAACAAACCATCATCAGCTTTTAACATGTGAAAAGGTTTTCTCACAATATTAAAAATTTGATTGTATTGGTTGCTAAACTGGGTTATGTAACCCCCTCAAAGTTGTTGTTCCTATTCTTTGTGTTGCGGTTGTTCTTGGTTAAATACTCCTCTCTGTGTTTTTTTATCCACCTCTGTTCTGATGCTGTCTATGTCCTTTTTTTTATAACCCCTATCAAGGAATTTATTGCCCAAATCCTTAGCATGCTCCTGAAAAGTTATTTTGTATAAAATTCAGTGATTGGATGAACTAAGCACCGGAAAGTGTATCACAGCTCAGGAGTTTACAGGAGTGCACACGTGACCGTTATCAGATGATGCAGAGGGAGTTAGGACGAGAGTACAGAGACAGACCGACTTGGGGCTGGAGTGGTAATGCAATTCTTCGTAAGGAACCTTTGTGGCATGCCCGGAGAGGCAAAGGAGGATACAGAGGGCCGCAAGTGTAACCGGATATTCATCCATCTGTAAGTATGATCCCAAGAACCCCAGGCTTATTAACTGTGATTGTGTGTGTACACGAACTTCTGGCTCATTCAAGTTACTTGTGCAGGATTGTTTAAATGCCTTTTTGATGTGAATGGCAGAAGTAGGTGCTTTACATTGCTTTGTCGTGGGTGCAAATTTGGCAGTATCATCCCCGCTATGGTATAAGCACTACACTCACTGCAAGGCATCTGAAAATATTGCAAACATTGGAGATCTGTGTTTAAAGCACTTTCATCAATCTTGGGATACAATATGGAAATTTTAGACGGCAACAAAGAGACAGTGCAGTATTATTCTCTGCTGAAAGCAGATGAAAGGGTTAATGACATGACAAACTTGCAAAGTGTCTTTTCAAATGATTGCTCATTGTATTCCCTAAGTAAACTATTTGACAGTATGGAACCACTTATGACAAGAGAAAACAGATTCAAATGGGATGTATGGACATTACAAAAGTATATTAATTTGGAACTAATACCAAGAGGATTAAGGATTAACAGGTTCCCCACTTTTCCAGTTGATGATGCAGATTTTATAAAAGGCTGGAATGACATTTTATCTGATTGCTCTTTAAGATTAATGAATATGTTACTGGATTATAAAATAAAATTATTGTCAAGTGTCAAATGAAATAGAAATTCTTCAGATCGAATTGAATATAGGTAGCACAGAGGCACAATATTGTAAATATGATACGATCTTACAGGAACAAGTGGCTAAGGCAAAACAGATTGTTATGAGTACCAAACATGACAAATATTTAAGGGATCTATCGGATTATGAGACCAATAAGGTCTACATATGGAATAGGAGACAGAGATCAAACTATAGGAGAGATTCTAATCAGAAGGGTTACAAGAATTCTAAACAAGGAAAGAAATTACAGAAAAATAAAGGGAACAAAAAAGTCTCCTTTATTGATAGTGAGACAGAGTCTCGGGATGAGGGTTTATCTGGGGAAAGTTCAACCTCAGGGGAAGAAAGAGAGATAGAACTACCCGGTTCTGAAACAGCGATATGCTGAGAAAGATCAAGTGGGGCCACCTATATTAAACAAAGGCAAAAAGGCAGCACACACGGATCCGTATAAAAAGCGGAGCTTTATTCCATTGAAGAAACACACAGCATAACACAGAGGGAAAAAGGGGTGTGACCTTACGCGTTTCGTGCGGCACTTAATCATAGGATAATAGTTAAGTAAGAACAAGGTAAGTATATACCCTGCCACCACCAATCAGATCTACATACTCATTCATGGAAGTGACAACGTACTTAAAGACACAAAAAACAAACATGAGAAAAGGAAGGATTCACAGAAATCCACTGGCTATTTACAAAGTAACAAAGTAGCAAAGTAACAAGTTGTCTATAATAATATGTTTAATTTCTTAAAATTTTTACATTTTTAAAATACTGTCATAAATTGCAAGCCACAATGTGGGACAGTGTTATTATAATTATTTTTAATTTTCAAAAAGAGTCAATATGCCAATCAAAATATAGTGGCTAATTACGACTCCATATAGCACAAAAACACACATTGCGAAATACCTTTGTGACGAAATTACATGTAGGATCATACTAGTCAATGTAGGCAATAAGTCACAAAAAATTTCAATATTCTATACAAGCCAATAATTAGAAAATGGTTTATATAATAGGAGAAATGTAAGATATATAAATAAACAAACTCAAACATTATTTATTAATACCTATGGAACAAATTGCTTACGTTAGTAAATAATGTAAGTGATGTCAAATGACTCAACAAATTCAAGGCCGTAGTAGAAACAAGAGACCCACGTTTACCTACATATAACAAGTGAACAAATATAGAGGTGTCATCTTCACTAACATTATGCTAATGGTTATTTTATGTGGGATATTAGGTTAACTTATTCATCAAACGGAAAAAATACAAAAATAACAATAATAATAATGTTTAAATTCATCCAAATTATTGCATTAGGTATACTCAGCCTAGGTCTTAACTTTGTACCATCAGAAAATTTCAATTTATTTGAAACATTAATTGACATCAATAAATTAATAAGGAACTTGACTCTAAGAAAGTTTTTTAAAACTGAGTCACAAATAGTAGAGAGTGTGGATATGTGTAGAACAGAGGCAAGTAATTAACCTATTGACAATTTAACTTTTCAAGAAATTTGTGACCTTGAGAGCTTGGACAATCTATATAATTAAGGAGCTGTCAAGAGATCCAACTGATAAGGTATATGAAGCTTCTGGGGGAAAAGGCCCCTAATTTAGAGATCCATCCAAATTCTACCCTATTCAGGCTAGAGTTGAAATACTGGAAACATTTCAGAAGTGAATTGAACAAGATCTCACTGAGTAAAAATGAAAATATTACGATTATGGCAGCAGACAAGGGGGATCAGTAGTCATCATGGACAAAAAATTGTTTTGTCAATGAAGCACTACATCAACTGAATGACCCCCAGCAATACATTGAGTACCAACCCTACAAATAGTTTTTCTTGGGAACTTAGGGAGATAGTGGATGATGAAAGGGAGAGTGGTTTTCTAGACAAGAAAACAGGGGAATATATATAAGTACATTGCTACATTGTTCAATTTTCTGCCTAAAGTTCACAAATCACTTGTGAATGTGGTTGGTAGACCCATTATCAGTGGGATTGGCTCATTATTTGAGCATCTTTACCAGTGGCTGGATGGTTGGATGGGATATTACAACCACTGGTAAAAGATCTCCCTAGCTACTTACGAGATACCAAGCAGCTCTTGATTGAGATGCAGAAGGTAACGTGGGAAAGGAACTTCAGCTGGCTAACTATCGATGTTACAGCATTGTACTCATGGATTCCCCACAGAATGGGTTTGAATGCTATCAAATTTTTCTTGGACAGATGTGGTCGATACAGTCAAGAGTTTTGTAAATATGTACTTAGAGTAACGGAATTCTTGCTTACTCACAATTGTTTTGTATTTCAGGATGAGTTTTTTTCTCCAAAGATGTGTGACAGCGATGGGGGTGAAATTTGCCTCCTCCTATGCCAACCTATTCATGGGTTGGTGGGAGCTGTCCCGCATCTTTGGAGGACAAAATCCCCTCAGAGATCACATAAGGTATTACCGTAGATACATTGATGATCTGCTAGTGATCTGGGGGGGGGGGGGGGTAGCCAAATGGAAGCAAGGGATTTTGTGAATATCCTGAACATCAGTGATGTGTGGATTAAGTGTACATTTTAAATGGGAGATCCGAAAATAAACTATCTTGATGTAAACCACACACAGAATCTGGAAGAAAAAAGTGTAGATTTGGAGGTGTATAGGAAACCCATTTTGGGGAACACTGTCCCAAAATAGTCTGATTCAGTACTCAAGGGACAAATTATCAGATTAAAAAGAAATTGCTCAAAACAAGAAAGCTTTATTCCTTGATAGGGGTTATAACAAAAGGGACATAGACAGCATCAGAACAGAGGTGGATAAAAAACACAGAGAGGAGTATTTAACCAAGAACAACCGCAGCATAAAGAATAGGAACAACAATTTTGAGGGGGTTACAATTATAACCCAGTTCAGCAACCAATACAATCAAATTTGTAACATTGTGAGAAAACATTTTCACATGTTAAAAGCTGATGATGCTTTGTTAGTGTCATGAACTCCTCAGTTCCACCTTAACTTATGTTGTTACATCTCGTCACATACCACCTTAAGAATCAATTATCAGGCTCTCTTTTCCTTTAAAAGCTTTCTATTCCCATAAACCTTTGCTGGTTTATTGAAGGTTGATACCCACTCACTCTCCAGCCTTTCTTGTTACTTGTCTAAAACAGAGTATCACTTGTTCTGTGATTAGATCTGTCTCCCTCAACTGAAGCTACATCTCATCTAAGGCAGAAGTCACCTGTTGCCAACTGCAGCACACACGCCGCTCTAACAACTTCCAGTCTAACGGACACAGCCCGCAATCTGCGGAGAGGATCAGAGAGGCTGCACGCACACAGCTGCTAGAGCCAGGTTCCGTATACAAGTGTTAGCATTACCGTTAAGACTGTGAACTTATCTTTACCGCATGGTGTATTGTTTAACAGCGCAGCAAGCTGATACATTATTCTTAACACTGTTTACAAATCTTTACCGCAAGGTGTATTATTTAAAGGCCCAGCAAGCTGAAACAGTATACTTAACACTGTGAACTTATCTTTACCGCAAGGTGTATTATTTAAAGGCACAGTATTACCTTAAAGGGGACCTCACTTATCTGTCACAAACCTATATAAACTGCTACTTATTATCTAAAAGTTTACATAGTACAAACTTATCTCTAGACCCAGACATAATTCACCTGATCTTACTACTTATAATTTTGAGGTGAATATTCCGGGCTACATTATTCCAGGTGATTAAGACTCTGTCTCCTCACTAGCAGACAGACTTAATCATATGATGCATACAAACTATTTACCAGAGAATACTCATAATCAGACTACAGAAACAGCAATCGAATTGCTGATCATTACATAATAAACCAGCCATAAAATCTATATTTGATAATGGAGCCCAGTGACCTGACATCACTAATCCATACCCTAAATCAGCGTTTGGATAGTCTGACACAGGCTTTTAGAGAGCTGCAGGTAGAAAACCAGAGTCTCAAAGCCTGTTTAAGGGAAGCACTGTCAAATAGGAACTCTGGAACTGATCATCAAGCAGAACCCCAAGCCTCCTACCCGGAGAAATTTTCTGGAGATTGTTCCACATTTAGGCAGTTTAGGAATGCATGCCTCTTGCTTTTTGACCTTCGTCCTAGGACATATGCAACTGATAGGTCCAAGGTTCCTTTTATGAGACCCAGGACCCCATTCTAAATTCCCTGGATGCTTTCCTAAAGGCATTATCAGGCCTCTACGATGACCCCTACCATCAAATAACTGCAGAAAGTAAACTCAGGAACTTAAAGCAGTCTAAAGCACTGGTAGAAGAGTACATTACCAGATTTAGAATCTGGGCTAGAGATTCACTCTGGAATGAGGTATCTCTAAAAAACCAATACTGTCTCGACTTGCAGAGGAGATCAAGGATGAGCTCGCTAGGATTGGAATACCGGATCGACTTGATGACCTTTATGCCCTCACAATCACAATTGACAGACGCCTTAGAGAGAGGAAACAGGAAAGAAGCCCATCTACAGCACCAGTTCGCAGAGTACTGCCAACTCCTCCAACCGTTTGTCCACCGTCCGACCAACCCATGGACATCAGTTTTATTAGGGGTCCACTTACCCCGCAGGAAAAGGCTAGACGCCGAACTGCGAATTTATGTATGTACTGCGCAGGTACTGGTCATGCAGTTAAGGAGTGCCCTCTATTACTAAAGCAGAAGATAGGTAAGATCCGTAACATAAAACACTGTTTCCACACAAAAACCTCTGCTACAGCTTACCTTACCATTCCCTTGCTTTCGCAGTGGGACCGACACAGGATAGAGTGTAATGCCATCATCGATACAGGCACTTGCGCCAACTTTATTGATTTACGTTTGGTTGAATTAAATAAAATACCCTTTCAGTTCAAAAGCACACCTTTTCCTATAAAAGTCATTGATGGTTCGCATTTAGCATCTGGTCCAGTGTCTCAACAAACTATTCCTTTACTCATTTCCTCTCCACCTGGTCACTCTGAAACTATCTCCTTTGACATTATTTCTTCTCCCATTTACCCTATTGTTCTGGGAATCACTTGGCTTCAACTACACCAACCTCTGGTACAGTGGGATACCCTCACCATTTCATTCTCCTCTCCCTTCTGTGTCTCAACTTGTTTTCCAAACACTCACTTGTTCACCACTTCTTCATCTCCTATTCCTACACAATATTCTGACCTTTCTGCTGTCTTCAATAAAACAGAAGCCGAGTTGTTGCCCCCACATAGGCCTTACGATTGCCCCATAGACTTACTACCCGGGGCAACCATTCCCTATGGCCACATCTATCCTCTTTCTAGACCTGAACTGGCTCATCTAAAAACCTATATCACTGATAATCTAAAAAAAGGTTTTATTAGGCCTTCCACCTCCCCTGCCGGAGCTGGCATATTTTTCGTGAAAAACAAGGATGGGTCTCCACGTCCGATAATAGATTATCGGGAATTAAACAAGCGTACTAAAAAGAACAGGTACCCTCTGCCTCTCATTCCCGAGTTAATCGAGAGGTTAAGAGGCGCCACTATTTTTACTAAACTCGATCTTAGGGGTGCCTACAACCTTGTAAGAATAAGGTCCGGAGACGAGTGGCTGACTGCATTTAGGACCAGGTGCGGTCTTTTCGAAAATACTGTTATGCCATTTGGGTTGTGTAATGCTCCGGCAACATTCCAGAATTTCATTAATGATATTTTTAGGGACATCCTTGACACTTTTCTGGTGGTCTATCTAGACAATATTCTTATCTATTCTTCCTCTTTCTCTGAACATGTCAAACACGTCAGGTTAGTGTTATCCAGATTACAGACTCATAAGCTGTATGTCAAGTTGGAGAAGTGTCTCTTCCATGTAAATGAAGTATCATTTCTTGGCTATCGCATTAGCAAAAGCAGGGTATCTATGGAGGATAGTAAAATCTCTGCCATCACCACTTGGCCTATACCTTCCAACATAAAAGAAGTACAGCGGCTTTTAGGCTTCGCCAATTTTTACAGGCGCTTTATCTGCAATTTTGCAGCCATTGCTAGGCCACTCACTAACCTGACTAGGACCTCCAAACCATTCATTTGGACTCCAGAAGCTCAAAAAGCATTTGAACTCCTGAAATCTCTTTTTGTCACTTCCCCTGTACTACACATTCCCAACAGCAAAGCACAATTCGTATTGGAAGTGGATGCGTCTGAATACACCATCGGATCTATTCTATCCCAGAGACTCTTACCAAAAGATCCTTTGCACCCAGTATGTTACTTCTGCAGACTCCTTACACCTGCTGAACTCAACTATCCGGTGGGGGAAAAGGAGCTTCTCGCAATTAAGACTTCATTTGACCAGTGGAGACATTTGCTGGAGGGCGCAGAACATCCAATTGTAATTTATACGGACAATAAAAACCTACAATATCTCCAAACTAGTCATACTTTGTCAGCTCGTCAGCTCAGGTGGAGCTTGTACTTTTCACGATTCACTTTCACCATCACATATCGACCTGGATCAAGAAATGGTAAGGCGGACGCTCTGTCTCGAAAAGATATTAAGCCTTCCACAGCTCCACCCAACTCAACAATAGTTCCTGTTACATCCATAATCGGTGTACTTTCACCTGATAGCGCTGAATTAAAGAACCAACAACAATTGGATACAACAAAGGCTACTTACCCTCTCACCCCCGATCAAAACGGTATCCTCTGTAATAAGTCAAGATATTACATACCACCATCCCTCCGGACAAAAGTGTTATCCATAACTCATGATTCCTCCTTAGCTGGTCATTTGAGGATACATAAGACCTATGACCTTCTACAAAGGCACTTCTGGTGGCCTTCTATGAGACATGCAGTAAAACAATATATAAGTTCCTGTTCCACCTGTCAAACCTGTAAACCATCTCATCAACTCCCTTTGTGCCTATTGCAAAACATACCCTTACCAGACTATCCATGGGCATACATCTCTATGGATTTTATCGTTGATCTTCCAAGCTCCTGTGGCATGACAGTCATCTTTGTCGTTGTTGACCTGTTCTCTAGAATGGCCCACTTCATTCCTACAGGCTCACTTCCTACAGCACAGCAGACTGCAGATCTATTTATCAAGGAGATTGTTCGACTGCATGGCCTTCCAGTATCTGTACTCAGTGACAGAGGGTCACAATTTACATCCAAGTTTTGGAGATCTCTATGTCAATCTCTTGGCATTCAGCAACACCTGACTACGTCATACCACCCGCAAACAAATGGGCTATGTGAACGTACCAACCAATGGTTGGAGCAATACCTGAGATGTTTTTGCTCCCATAAACACGACTCTTGGGCTTCGCTCCTTCCCCAGGCAGAATTTTCATTCAATAACACTACCAACTCATCCACAGGATTTTCACCCTTTTATGTCAACTCAGGAAGGCATCCTCGTTTTCACCCTCTACCTCCTGCAAACAGTCCCTGTCCACAAGTAAATGACTTGGTCAACTCCATTAAACAGACCTATACGATCATATAAGAGAACATCAAGCAAGCACAAGCCACCCAAAAAAGATGTTACGACCTACGTCATCGTCCCCAACCTGCCTACAAAGTGGGTGACTTAGTTTGGCTCGCCACCAAAAATCTTAAATTACCTACACCCTGTAGGAAATTCAATAAACTGATTTTGGGACCCTTTCCAATAGTGGCTATAAGTAACCCTGTCACTGTTACCCTTCAACTCCCAGCAACTTACCGCATACATCCCACGTTTCATGTGTCACTTGTCAAGCCCTGTGATCCCTCTACTCATGTCTCTCCATCTCCTCTAGAATCTCCCACACCTGACCCCGAATATGAAGTACATTCTATAGTCGACTCCCGAAGGTATCACGGTGAACTCCAATACCTTGTCCGCTGGTCGGGGTATGACTCTTCTGAGGATTCCTGGGAGCCAGCATCCAATCTCTCGGCTCCCCATCTGGTGTCTGTGTTCCATCGTAGGCATCCTGATCGTCCAGCGCCTTGACACCTCCTTGAGGTTCCTTTGAGGGGGGATGTGTCATGAACTCCTCAGTTCCACCTTAACTTATGTTGTTACATCTCGTCACATAACACCTTAAGAATCAATTATCAGGCTCTCTTTTCCTTTAAAAGCTTTCTATTCCCATAAACCTTTGCTGGTTTATTGAAGGTTGATACCCACTCACTCTCCAGCCTTTCTTGTTACTTGTCTAAAACAGAGTATCACTTGTTCTGTGATTAGCTCTGTCTCCCTCAACTGAAGCTACATCTCATCTAAGGCAGAAGTCACCTGTTGCCAACTGCAGCACACACGCCGCTCTAACAACTTCCAGTCTAACGGACACAGCCCGCAATCTGCGGAGAGGATCAGAGAGGCTGCACGCACACAGCTGCTAGAGCCAGGTTCCGTATACAAGTGTTAGCATTGCCGTTAAGACTGTGAATTTATCTTTACCGTATGGTGTATTGTTTAACAGCACAGCAAGCTGATACATTATTCTTAACACTGTTTACAAATCTTTACCGCAAGGTGTATTATTTAAAGGCCCAGCAAGCTGAAACAGTATACTTAACACTGTGAACTTATCTTCCCCACAAGGTGTATTATTTAAAGAGCCAGCAAGCTGAAACATTATACTCCACACTGTGAACTTATCTTTATCACAAGGTGTTTTATTTAAAGGCCCAGCAAGCTGAAACAGTATACTTAACACTGTGAACTTATCTTTACCGCAAGGTGTATTATTTAAAGGGCCAGCAAGCTGAAACATTATACTCCACACTGTGAACTTATCTTTACCGCAAGGTGTATTATTTAAAGGCACAGTATTACCTTAAAGGGGACCTCACTTATCTGTTGCAAACCTATATAAACTGCTACTTATTATTTAAAAGTTTACATAGTACAAACTTATCTCTAGACCCAGACATAATTCACCTGATCTTACTACTTCTAATTTTGAGGTGAATATTCCAGGCTACATTATTCCAGGTGATTAAGACTCTGTCTCCTCACTAGCAGACAGACTTAATCACATGATACATACAAACTATTTACCAGAGAATACTCATAATCAGACTAAAGAAACAGCAATCGAATTGCTGATCATTACAGTTAGACATAGTTTGAAAAGGGTGCAGGTATGCCTTTAGAAAGGGCAAATCAATAGGAAACCTAGTTGCCCCTACACAACTCAGAACAAACAAAAGAAGCAACAGCTCTTGGTTACAACATAAGGGGGTGTTCAAGTATAGTTACCCCTATTGCAAGGCATGTGAACATCTGAGAGTAGGTGAAGATTTTTTAAACACAGCTACTGGTGAGCATTTTTTGCATAAAAAATGCCACAACTGTAGAAATACATCTGCCATTTACTTATTTACATGTGAGAGCTGTGATCTACAGTATGTAGGCCTCACAGCAAGGGAGAGAGAACACCTCTCTTACATTAAGCTTGGCAAGTTAACAACTCCTTTGGTGCAACATTTCAAATTAAAACACAATAAAGAAAGTAATACATTGAAATGGACTATCTTGGAAACAGTGACTTGTAGGAGTAGATGGGGGATAAGGACGCCCTATTAAATGTGGGCATATATATGTGTGTATTCAATAAATAAATATGTGTGTCGTATAGATATAGATGTGATCCAATGACCTTGTCTTGTAGTGAATTGTTTAGGAAGAACCTTCATTTCTTTCATGTTCGTTTTATTCATGTGATGCAATACTGCAGAGTATAATCCTTGTTTTTGTCTACATTTTTTAATAATTCTGCACTGTCAATTTACATTATTGTTATTATGTATCTTTAAGATTTTGGATGTATTCCATGAGGACTGAAGATGGGAACTCCTCCTTTTGAGTTTTAGCCAATAGGGTGATTTTATGTGGTTAAATGGCTGGACACGGCAAATGAATCTCAGCTACGATTACGGTCAGCAGGCCAAAACTCATCAGCAGCTTCAGGGGGAAACCCCTATCATCAGTCCGACTCTGTTGCCCTATATCCAGATGAATGTTTTTATCCATGGATTATAAATAAAGGCTACGTTTTATACAGCTATCGAGTGCTCCTGAAAAGTTCTTTGTATGGAATTCAAGTGAAAATTCTGTAACAAATTGTCTGGGATATGCATGAGAATATCTTGAGAATTAATCCTGCTTACACTTCAATAGGAAACACAAACAAACCATAAAAATCTATGTTTCTGGTTTGTGTTAGTGTTGTGATATTTAAATAGCTAAGCATGTTTATTTACTTTTTTATTCTAACCTTCTTACAATTTACATCTTTCTCTTGCTTTCACTTTCATTGTCTCTATACATAGCATAAAAAAGTGATCCACCACCCGTTGTTGTCAAAGATTTGCCAATTCATATGGGCTGAGCCTTCAGGAAGAGTAGACCTCCTTATCTTCTCTCTCTTTATATAAACAAAGAACAATATGTAGCTTTATCTCAAATTTTTTAGAGACCAGGAAAAGAAAATATTACATCAAAATATCACCTCAGGAATTAAATTATTTTCTTCTTCTAACTTCCATCCCTACTGTGCCTCTATCAAACAGTTGTGTGTAGTAGATTATTTAAAACAATACAATTTGAGGATAGCCCTATTCTATTGGTGGAATCTGGTACAACCAGTGTTACAACCCATTCTGTATGTACAGCTTTTTCTTCAAAAGCCATTTTCAACTTTTTTTCCCCCCCTGAAGACATCATAAAAGCAGGTGTTTTGTCCTCAGATTCTACTTTTAGACAATAGTCTTTAAAAAAAAAAATGTCATACTTTTTGCCTTATTAGGTAAATAATTTAAAGTTGAAATAATAAAATATGAGTATCTGGTATTTGTTTTATTTATTCTAATTTTAATTTACACAATGCATATACTGTAGTTATTAACCTGCTTGTCTCTCTCTAGCACACTCTTCTTAAAGGGACACTGAACCCAAATTTTTTCTATCGTGATTCAGATAGAGCATGCAATTTTAAGCAAATTTCTAGTTTACTCCTATTATCAAATTATTTTCATTCTCTTGGTATCTTTATTTAAAATGCAAGAATGTAAGTTTAGATGCCAGCCCATTTTTGGTGAACACACTGTGTTGTTCTTGCTGATTGGTGGGTAAATTCACCTACCAATAAACAAGTGCTTTCCATGGTACTGAACCAAAAAATAGATTAGATGCCGTCTTTTTTCAAATAAAGAAAGCAAGAGAACGAAGAAAAATTGATAATAGGAGTAAATTAGAAAGTTGTTTAAAATTGCATGCTCTATCTGAATCACGGAAGAAAAAATTTGGGTTCAGTGTCCCTTTAAAGATCATATTTTGTCTCCTTCTGCCATAAACTTCAGGAATGTGGTTTCTACAAACATTATTAAAGACAATACTGAAATTTAGAATGTTTAGGCTCTCTTTGCATCTTGAATTTACTTTAGCAGTTACATCTTTATCCTAGAACTTATTTTTCTGGACTCCTTATTTTGTCCTTTTTACTTTGTTGACTGCTTTCTACCTTCTGTCCTCCATAAGCTGTTTTTCTAAGTTGCATCAAAGAAAGATGACTTTAGGGGTCAGTTATTTGATTCTTGACTTGTTGATTAGCTGTGAGAAAACGTTTCTTAAAATAAATTCCTTTTGGTTGTGTTTTTTTTCCCTGTATTATGTTCTAGGGTGACCAGACATCCCATTTTTAATAAGATAATCATGTTTTTTTTTTAAACACACTGTCTTAGTGTCCCCTGAACTTTTTGAAGAAACACAAAAACGTCTCTTTTTAAAATAAGGACTGTTTACTTATTTACTATATATGCTGACACTGGTATTATGTTTTCGCCCATTGCAGTTCTACAGTTCCCTGCATGCTATGGTGGTGGACATGTGTAAAAGGAGGCAGAAGAAGTTGTGTGATTACAGGTAGCCCTCAGTTTACGCCGGGGTTAGGTTCCAGAAGGAATGGTTGTAAATCGAAATCGTTGTAAATTGAAACCCAGTTTATAATGTAAGTCGATAGGATGTGAGGGAGTTAGGTTCCAGCCCCCTCTCAAAATTGACATAAGTAACACCTAATACATTATTTTTAAAGCTTTGAAATGAAGACTTTAAATAGTAAACAGCATTATAAACCTAAAAATATACCGTAGATTGTATAATCATCAAACTAAGTTCAATAAACAAAAACATTTGCTAAACCGCACCTAATAAAATTATAACACAAACACAGACTGTATCATTATCAATCTAAGTTTAATGAACAAAAACAAAATAATTACACAACAGACTATCATCATCAAACTAAGTTTAATGAAGAAAAATGTTTTTTTACTTGCATTTTTCTGCAGCTAATGGAAGTGGCTGCTAGATCTTGTTCCTTTAAAAACGGATCCATTGCTCAGGTCTGGTTATACACTGATTAGCCTGCCTGTGTTCAATCAAACAACAGACTGGATCATCATCAAACTAAGTTTAATGAACAAAAACGTTTTTTACTTGCCTTTTTTCTGCAAACAGTTCTCTGCATTGAGTCTGCATCTAAGGGAAGTGGATGCTAGATCTTGTTAATTTGAAAGCTGATCCATTGATCATGTCTGGCTTGCTTTTCTTTGCATGTGTTTGCTGCAACACAAGCGGACAGCTCCACCTACTGGCTATTTTAATGTATGCATGTGCTAATGCTTTCAATAGCAGTCAATGCTTTTCAATAGCAAAAAAAGGGCGTTATTCTGAAATGGCTCAAATTGAACCGTCGTAAACCGAGGGCCACCTGTATTTTGTTTTTGTTCATTAAACTTAGATTGATGATGATGATACAGTCTGTGTCTGTGTGATAATTTTATTAGGTGCGGTTTAGCAAATGTTTTTGTTTATTGAACTTAGTTTGATGATGATACAATCTACAGTATATTTTTAGGTTTATAATGCTGTTTACTATTTAAAGTCTTCATTTCAAAGCTTTAAAAATAATGTATTAGGTGTTACTTATGTCAATTTTGAGAGGGGGCTGGAACCTAACTCCCTCACATCCCATCGACTTACATTATAAACTGGGTTTCAATTTACAACCATTCCTTCTGGAACCTAACTCTGGCGTAAACTGAGGGCTAACTGTATTTCCTTTTGCAGACTGTCAGTTTCATTTCTGGGATATGCATTTTTTAGAAATGTATTTCTTACCTGGGGTTTAGTCTTTTTTCAATTGACTGTCTTTTTTCTAAATCGTGGGCAGAATTAGGCTCACGAGGGTGCAAAATGCTAAAGTTTATTGCGTCATTCTTAGCACAAGATTTTTTTTACACAAAGTTACGTTCTTTGACGCAAATTCGTCATTTCCGGGATCTTAGTTGACGCCGGGTCCTTTCACAAGGTTGCGTCATCTATGACGCGAGTGTGTCGTTTCCGGACGTTTTTGGCGCCAAAAAATATTTTTCTGTTTGTTGTGCGTGATACTTGGCGCCAAATATTTTCATTATTTTAGACCCCATTTCTATTTGCCTCTTGCATTTTTCTATGTCAGAGGGCTATTCTGTTTGCATTTTTTCCCATTCTTGAAACTGCCATATAAGGAAATTTATCATTTTACTTTATATGTTGTTTTTTTCTCTTACATTTGTAAGATGTCTCAATCTGATCCTGTCTCAGAATTCACTGCTGGATCCTTGCTGCCTGATAACAGTTCTACCAAAGCTAAGTGCATTTGTTGTAAACTTGTGGAGATTATACCTCCAGCTGTGGTTTGTAATAGTTGTCATGATAAACTTTTACATGCAGATAATGTATCCATCAGAAGTAGTTCATTACCTGTTGCTGTTCCCTCAACATCTAATGCGCAAGATATACCTGTAAATTTAAAATAATGTATTTCTGATTCTATTCAGAAGGCTTTGTCTGCCATTCCACCTTCTAATAAACGTAAAAGGTCTTTTAAAACTTCTCATAAGGTTGATGAAATTTCAAATGAACGACAACATACTGAATTATACTTCTCTGATGAGGATCTATCTGATTCAGAAGATCCTGCCTCAGATATTGACACTGATACATCCTCTTATTTATTTAAATTGGAGTATATTTGTTCTTTGTTAAAAGAAGTGTTGATTACATTGGATATGGAGGAAACTAGTCCTCTTGATATTAAAACTAGTAAACGTTTAAATTCTGTTTATAAACCTCCTGTGGTTATTCCAGAGGTTTTTCCAGTTCCTGATGCTATTTCTGATATGATTTCTAAGGAATGGAATAAGCCTGGTACTTCTTTTATTCCTTCTTCAAGGTTTAAAAAATTGTATCCTTTGCCAGAAGTTAGATTGGAGTTTTTGGAAAAGATCCCCAAAGTTGATGGGGCTATCTCTACTCTTGCTAAACGTACTACTATTCCTACTATTCCTATTCCTTTAGATAGGAAACTTGAATCTTATCTAAGGAAAGCTTATTTATATTCAGGTCATCTTCTTCGGCCTGCAATTTCTTTGGCTGATTTTGCAGCTGCTTCAACTTTTTGGTTGGATATTTTAGCGCAACAAGTATCGGATCATGATTTGTCTAGCATTGTTAAGTTGATTCAACATGCTAATAATTTAATTTGTGATGCCATTTTTGATATTATCAAAATAGATGTTAAATCTATGTCTTTAGCTATTTTAGCTAGAAGAATTTTGTGGCTCAAATCTTGGAATGCTGATATGACTTCTAAATCCAGATTGCTATCTCTTTCTTTCCAAGGTAATAAATTATTTGGTTCTCAGTTGGATTCAATAATTTCAACTGTTACTGGGGAAAGGGAGTTTTTTTGCCTCAGGATAAAAAAACCTAAGGGTAAATCTAAAGCTTTTAACCGTTTTCGTTCCTTTAATCAAAATAAGGAACAGAAACCTAATCCTTCCCCCAAGGAATCTGCTTCCAATTGGAAGCCTTCTTCAAATTGGAATAAATCCAAGCCATTTAAGAGATCAAAACCAGCCCCCAAGTCCGCATGAAGGTGCGGCCCTCATTCCAGTTCAGCTGGTAGGGGGCAGATTAAAATTTGTTTGGATCAATTCGGTCCAAAATCATTGGATTTAGCGTATTGTCTCTCAGGGGTACTGAATAGGATTCAGAGTAAGACCGCCTGTGAGTAGATTTTTTCTCTCACGTATTCCAGTAAACACAGTAAAGGCTCAGGCTTTTCTGAAGTGTGTTTCAGACCTGGAGTTATCAGGGGTAATCATGCCAGTTCCGTTTCAAGAACAGGGTCTGGGGTTTTATTCAAATCTATTCATTGTCCCAAAGAAAGAGAATTCATTCAGACCAGTTTTGCATTTAAAGATTTTGAATCGATATGTAAGAGTACCAATTTTCAAAGTGGTGACTATAAGGACTATTCTGCCTTTTGTTTAGCAGGGGCATTATATGTCCACAATAGACGTACAAGATGCATATCTTCATATTCCGATTCATCCAGATAATTTTCAGTTCCTGAAATTCTCTTTTCTAGATAAGCATTACCAATTTGTTGCTCTTCCTTTTGGCCTAGCGACAGCTCCAAGAATCTTTTCAAAGGTTCTAGATGCCCTACTCTCTGTAATCAGAGAGCGGGGTATTGCGGTGTTTCCTTATTTGGACGATATCTTAGTACTCGCTCAGTCTTTACGTTCTGCAGAATCTCACACGAATCAACTAGTGTTGTTTCTTCGAAGACATGGTTGGAGGATCAATTTACCAAAAAGTTCTTTGATTCCTCAGACAAGGGTAACCTTTTTAGGTTTCCAGATAGATTCAGTGTCCATTACTTTGTCTCTAACAGACAAGTGACCTTTGAAATTGGTTGCAGCCTGTCGGAACCTTCAGTCTCAGTCATTCCCTTCAGTAGCTATTTGCATGGAAGTTTTAGGTCAGTTTTAGGCAGCATCAGACGCGATCCCCTTTGCTCATTTTCATATGAGACCTCTCCAGCTTTGTATGCTGAACCAATAGTGCAGGGATTATACAAGGATATCACAATTAATATCCTTAAATCCCAATGTTCGACTTTCTCTGACTTGGTGGTTAGATCACCATCGTATAATTCTAAGGGCCTCTTTCGTTCGTCCAACCTGGACTGTGATCAGAACAGATGCAAGTCTTTCAGGTTGGGGAGCTGCTTGGGGATCTCTGACAGCAGAAGGAGTTTGGAAATCTCAAGAGACAAGATTACCAATCAATATTTTGGAACTCTGTGCAATTCTCAGGGCTCTTCAATTTTAGCCTCTGTTGAAGAAAGAACCGTTCATTTGTTTTCAAACAGACAATGTCACAAATGTGGCATATGTCAATCATCAGGGTGGGAACGCACAGTTCTCAAGCTATGAAAGAAGTATCTCGGATACTTGTCTGGGCTGAATCCAGCTCCTGTCTAATTTCTGCGGTTCATATCCCAGGTATAGACAATTGGGAAGTGGATTACCTCAGTCGTCAGACTTTAAATCCGGGAGAATGGTCTCTCCACCCAGATGTGTTTTCTCAAATTGTTCAGTTGTGGGGGCTTCCAGAAATAGATCTGATGGCATCTCATCTAAACAAAAAACTTCCCAGGTACCTGTCCAGGTCCAGGGATCCTCAGGTGGAAGCAGTAGATGCATTGACACTTCCTTGGTGTTATCAACCTGCTTATATTTTCCCGCCTCTAGTTCTTCTTCCAAGCATGATCTCCAAGATCATCATGGAGCAATCGTTTGTGCTGCTGGTAGCTCCGGCATGGCCTCACAGGTTTTGGTATGCAGATCTTGTCCGAATGTCCAGTTGCCAACCTTGGCCACTTTCACTAAGGCCAGACCTTCCATCTCAAGGTCCATTTTTCCATCAGGATCTCAAATCATTAAATTTAAAGGTATGGAGATTGAACGCTTAGTGCTTAGTCATAGAGGTTTCTCTGACTCAGTGATTAATACTATGTTGCAGGCTCGTAAATTTGTTTCTAGAAAGATGTATTATCGAGTTTGGAAGACTTACATTTCATGGTGTTCTCATAATTTCTCTTGGCATTATTTTAGAATTCCTAGAATTTTACAGTTTCTTCAGGATGGTTTGAATAAAGGTTTGTCTGCAAGTTCCTTGAAAGGACAAATCTCTGCTCTTTCTGTTTTTTTTCACAGAAAGATTGCTAAACTTCCTGATATTCATTGTTTTGTACAGGCTTTGATTCGGCGTTTGTGCCATAATAAATTTGGTGAAAATATATGCTGCTGCCGTCCTTGTTTGTATCTGTTTGGTTCGTATCAAGCCTGTCATTAAATCAATCTCTCCTCCTTGGAGTCTTAATTTAGTTTTGAAGGCTTTACAGGCTCCTTCGTTTGAGCCTATGCATTCTTTGGACATTAAACTACTTTCTTGGAAAGTGTTGTTTCTTTTGGGCATCTCTTCTGCTAGAAGAGTTTCTGAATTATCCGCTCTCTCTTGTGAATCTCCTTTTCTGATTTTTCATCAGGATAAGGCGGTTTTACGGATTTCATTTAAATTCTTACCGAAGGTTGTGAATTCTAACAACATTAATAGAGAAATTGTTGTCCCTTCCTTGTGTCCTAATCCTAAGAATTCTTTGGAGAGATCCTTACATTCTTTGGATGTGGTAAGAGCTTTCTTTCATATTGACAAGAGTCCATGAGGCCCACCCTTTTTATGGTGGTTATGTTTTTTTGTATAAAAGCACAATTATATTTCCAGTTCCTCTTTTTGTATGCTTTTTTACTCCTTATTTTATCACCTCACTACTTGGCTATTTGTTAAACTGAGTTGTGGGTGTGGTGGGAGGTGTATTTATAGGCATTTTGAGGTTTGGGGAAACTTTGCCCCTCCTCAGACAATTCAAAAGTGATACAAACAGTGTTTAAAGGGACAGTCTACACCAGAATTTTTATTGTTTTAAAAGATAGATAATCCCTTTATTACCCATTCCCCAGTTTTGCATAGCCAACACAGTTATATTTATATACTTTTTACCTCTGTGATTATTTTGTATCTAAGCCTCTGCAAACTGCCCCTTTATTTCAGTTCTTTTTACAGACTTGCAGTTTAGCCAATCAGTGCTGGCTCCCAGATAACTTCACGTGCATGGGCACAGTGTTATCTATATGAAACACATGAACTAACACCCTCTAGTGGTGAAAAACTGTTAAAATGCATTCTGAAAAGAGGTGGCCTTCAAGGTCTAAGAAATTAGCATATGAACCTCCTAGGTTAAGCTTTCAACTAAGAATACCAAGAGAACAAAGCAAAATTGGTGATAAAAGTAAATTGGAAAATTGTTTAAAATTACATGACCTATCTGAATCATGAAAGTTTATTTTGGACTAGACTGTCCCTTTAAATGCATAACAAGCCCCTCCTCCAACAGGATCTAGCCAACCAGCTAGAAATATGACAAATCATTTCATTTTATGTGTCACGAGATGACGTTATCGCTATGCCCCCGTTTCCCCGTTGTTTTCAGTTTGTTTGGTAATGGCAAACGTAAGTTGTTAGTGCCTATGCTCAATTACTGTGTTCATTTACTGTTTGGTATATATCATGAGCATTAATGTATCAGTGATTTAGTTATTGTGGAGTTATAGATACATATACATATTTAACGTTTTTTTGTGGTTATATGTCTACACCTTTAGAGTTGCGTACAAAGGTCCATATTGTCATTTTACACATTGGTGGTCACTTACCATGATTACTTTATACATCACATATATTCACATATTTCGGTCAGATTACTTTATTTACTTATTTATCTATTGAGTATTAGATACATGTTTTTTGATGTTATTGTTTGTTACATAACTGCTATGACAACACACACATGAAATGATTTGTCATATTTCTAGCTGGTTGGCTAGATCCTGTTGGAGGAGGGGCTTGTTATGCATTTAAACACTGTTTGTATCACTTTTGAATTGTCTGAGGAAGGGGTGAATGCCCCGAAATGTCACAACATAATAAAGAGTGCTGTGTTTTAAATCCAGAGAGTGCATATTTATATTGCTCTATTTGATTGTTTATGCACCCTGGTCTTGGGACTTTGGCAAAATGGAGTGCGCTATCCTCTGCCTATAGCAGTGAACAAGTGCGCATGGGCACGAAACGCGTCTGCGTGGAGATCAGCCCCTACACCTGTTGTGTACCTCTGCTGGCTATCTGGCTATCTTTGTCGGAATGTGATTTCTCAGCATCCGTTTTATACAATAAAATTTGGAACTGTTTTTATTATCAGCTTGCCTGGAAACTCTATATTTTCATCACCTCAGAAGATGTTATACTAATCCTGTACTTGTGCGCCATTCTCCACTCTGTGTCTGTATATATATATATATATATATATATATATATATGAAATCTTCTGACAAAGTGACGCTCACGAAACGCATAAGGTCACGTGACGCTCATTCGAGACGTCACGTCCTGGTCAGTCCGACCAGCAGCACAGCAATTTTACTTGCAGCAACACCAGCTATGATATATCAATTCAGCTAAGTATCTATACTTATAATTAAACTACTGTTTTTAAACTCAGCAATTATTTTATACCTCAACAGTTTTTTGTTTTTTAAACCACTTATAATTAAAGTTTTGTTTTTACGACCCTAGCGCTAGAGAAAACTGACAACCCTCATTTTTCACACGCTCCTTGTACATTATACACTGAGCATTTTGGGGGCTTCAGACAAACCTCTAAGATAACACAACACAAACAAAAAATGTGATTAAAAACACAATTAGATAGTTGACAAAATTGTTTCAAATATAAATTAGCACTATTTCAGTAGTGCTGGTGTGGGTAATCTGGGAGTGTACTATTCAACTAGGGGTGCAATGGGTAATAGGTGATCATTAATTCATTATAAGGAATATAGATCCCAGAATGGTATTAAATATATGTATATTGTCTGGATATGATTGCTCAAACAATACGAGAAATGAGAATATAACTGTTGGAATTTTAGTGTTCACTGTGTATACGCTAAATAGTACACTTAAAATTATTTAGTGAACCTAGTTGTTCTTACTTTACGTAGTCTTTCCTACAATACTATGGCTTTAAGATATTCTCAATTGGCCAAAGTGTGTATGGTTATCAAGCAGAAGATACTTATAAGTGTGATGGCTCAATTTGTTTGATCTAGTGTGATCTTAATAATTATCAGGTGATACCTCTTTAAAAGTATCTTATGTATAGGATTATGTATATCGTACGCTGGTGATTATATATTGTTATAGTGTATTCTCATTGGACTAGTGTGTATATGATTAGCAAGCAAAGAATACTTATGAATTTCATTATGGCTTTTTAGGTCTAATGTGACCCTATTAAATATCAGGTATTGCCACTTTAAGAGTATCGTATGTATTTAATAAAATGTATCATGAGCTAGTTTTATATGGGAAAGATCATTAAGTATCCACTTTTGCTTGTGTATTCATGGGCAATTTGCTTCTATTTTGACGTATTGGTCCTATGTAGATACCAACAGGTAGTTATTGATATTGTCCCCTATAATCAGTCATGACACATCAGTCATACCGATTATGCATTAAAGTGTGAGTTAATAATAATTAGAGGATACTTGTATATGTAATGATTTTATTTATTGGTCTAATAAGATCGCATTAAGTTTCAAGTGATATCACTTTAAAAGTATCTTATATATCTATTGAAGTATCTAGTAGCTGATGTAATATTACAAGAGACCATTCAATGTCCACTTGTGTATATAATTCCACGTGCACTCTGCCTAAACTTTGATGATTTTATTCTGTATAAACAGTGACATATAGATCCTGGTAATAACTGTTATGATCTTTCATAGCATATAGATCATACTGCCTCTTGCATTAAGTCATTGGCTAATAACAGGTCTATTGGTTGTGTGAAGTATCGATAGATATTAGCTGGGTTGTAGCTAAAATTCTAAGGCAACATGCTTATACGAGTGGTCAATTTATGTATATAGTTTATTGGATTTAAATTTTTTACGATCGTAACAGACCACCTTATTGTATTATAAAAATGCTAGCATCCGGTGTGAAAGTCTAATCGTTACTAATTATAACCACTGTGAGCTGCTAGGTTACGCGATATTGGAATATATTCAGATTACATCCACAGTAGAGATATTTGAACTACGAATAGCTGTGTTTATATTAAATATTTATAGTTATCTATTGGTGAAAAGTCAACATCTAAATTGCAACATTTAAAAGTTAGTTTGGGGTTGAAGGAAATTCAACACCCTCCCCTGACATGTTTGGCCGTCTTTGTGGCGGCTTTTTCTAAAGGTGACGTGTGCCGGCGTCTGCGGCTGTTTATCACCTAAGCCACGCCTCTAGTTCCAATCGTCTGCGAATCAGAGTCATCCTCTTATTAGAGGACTAAACAATGTGGTGTATCGAGTGGAACGTTTAAGAGGATTCGTTCACTGATGATATTGTGAGATTTGAAGAGAGAGAGGGGGAGTTATTTGACCTATATTGATATACTGTCTATTAACATTTCTTGATCTAATTCTTATCTGAGTTTGTAAATAACTGGTATATAACAGAGTTCTATTTCTTGATAATGATACTTGATTACGTGATGATTAAATATGATTTGCATATTGATAATATATATTGAAATATCTGTTTTTGTAATACTTATTTTGTAAGAAGGCAAAATCTCTGTTAAGTTACACATAAAAATTATTATTATCTGCCTGAGTGTTTATACTTTATATTTTATGTGAATGGATATGACATTGCTATTATAGTAAAATGGTGAATTGAAGGGTGTGAATGATTGAAAATAAAATAAAGGAAAATTGTGAGAAAAGAAACTAAGTGACAAAGTATAGATTAGCAACACTGTGAAGGAATTATCTCCACCATTAGATATATAGTGAAATTGAATGATGGCATTTGTTTTACAAAATTTAAGTTAATTAAACTGTTCGGTTTGAAAAACATGAACTTAGTAGACAGGTGTATGAAATGCAAATAAGACTAATAAAATGATGTGACCAACTATCTATCAGAACTTACTGAAATTATGTATGAAAGTGGTGAACATTTAATAGGTGAAAAAAATAAGCCTGAATAGACAACAAAATATTTTTTAGGAATTTTACTCTGAAGAGATTTATTAAAGGTGAAATCAGTGCCCTTATTCTTCCAGGAGTAGAAATACAAGAATCCTGGAATTTGGATGTGAGTGTGATGTCATGTTTTACCTATATATTCTGATATTAATACTGTAATTTTACAGTAAGTGAATCTGGTGAAAAAATGTGCAGTGGTGCAAACTTAACCAGTGAGATTGTGTAAACCTGAGTTGATTAGAACTTACAAAAATGTATAATAGTGATGAAAATTAAAATTACTTGAGGTATTAGGGTGGGTGATACAATCTTTTATATATTTTGCTCTATGGGTTTGAAAGTATACACTCTATAGCGTTATTCTTCCACAAGCTCAGACTCCTAGGCCTAGATTTAGAGTTTGGCGGTAGCCGTGAAAACCAGCGTTAGAGGCTCCTAAAGCTGGTTTTAGGCTATCGCCGGTATTTGGAGTCAGGAAAGGAAAGGGTCTAACGATCACTTTTCAGCCGCAACTTTTCCATACCGCAGATCCCCTTACGTCAATTGCGTATCCTGGCCTAGATTTAGAGTTTGGCGGTAGCCGTGAAAACCAGCGTTAGAGGCTCCTAACGCTGGTTTTAGGCTACCGCCGGTATTTGGAGTCAGTCAGGAAAGGGTCTAACGCTCACTTTTCAGCCGCAACTTTTCCATACCGCAGATCCCCTTATGTCAATTGCGTATCCTATCTTTTCAATGGGATCTTTCTAACTCCGGTATTTAGAGTCGTGGCTGAAGTGAGCGTTAGAAATCTAATGACAAAACTCCAGCCGCAGTAAAAAGTCAGTAGTTAAGAGCTTTCTGGGCTAACGCCGGTTCATAAAGCTCTTAACTACTGTGCTCTAAAGTACACTAACACCCATAAACTACCTATGTACCCCTAAACCGAGGCCCCCCCACATTGCCGACACTCGGTTAAATTTTTTTAACCCCTAATCTGCCGACCGCCACCTACGTTATCCTTATGTACCCCTAATCTGCTGCCCCTAACACCGCCGACCCCTATATTATATTTATTAATCCCTAATCTGCCCCCCACAACGTCGCCGCCAGCTACCTACACTTATTAACCCCTAATCTGCCGTCCGCACGCCGCCACCAGCTACATTATAGCTATGTACCCCTAATCTGCTGCCCCTAACACCGCCGACCCCTATATTATATTTATTAACCCCTAATCTGCCCCCCACAACGTCGCCTCCACCTGCCTACACTTATTAACCCCTAATCTGCCGAGCGGACCGCACCGCTATTATAATAAAGTTATTAACCCCTAATCCGCCTCACTCCCGCCTCAATAACCCTATAATAAATAGTATTAACCCCTAATCTGCCCTCCCTAACATCGCCGACACCTAACTTCAAGTATTAACCCCTAATCTGCCAATCGGAGCTCACCGCTACTCTAATAAATTTTTTAACCCCTAAAGCTAATTTTAAACCTAACCCTAACACCCCCCTAAGTTAAATATAATTTTATTCTAACGAAATAAATTAACTCTTACTAAATAAATTATTCCTATTTAAATCTAAATACTTACCTGTAAAATAAACCCTAATATATCTACAATATAAATTATAATTATATTATAGCTATTTTAGGATTTATATTTATTTTACAGGTAACTTTGTATTTATTTTAACCAGGTACAATAGCTATTAAATAGTTAAGAACTATTTAATAGCTAAAATAGCTAAAATAATTACAAAATTACCTGTAAAATAAATCCTAACCTAAGTTACAATTAAACCTAACACTACACTATCAATAAATTAATTAAATAAAATACCTACAATTACCTACAATTAAACCTAACACTACACTATCAATAAATTAATTAAATACAATATCTACAAATAAATACAATGAAATAAACTAACTAAAGTACAAAAAATAAAAAAGAACTAAGTTACAAAAAATAAAAAAATATTTACAAACATCAGAAAAATATTACAACAATTTTAAACTAATTACACCTACTCTAAGCCCCCTAATAAAATAACAAAGACCCCCAAAATAAAAAAATGCCCTACCCTATTCTAAATTACAAAAGTTCAAAGCTCTTTTACCTTACCAGCCCTGAACAGGGCCCTTTGCGGGGCATGCCCCAAAGAATTCAGCTCTTTTGCCTGTAAAAAAAACACATACAATACCCCCCCCCAACATTACAACCCACCACCCACATACCCCTAATCTAACCCAAACCCCCCTTAAATAAACCTAACACTAAGCCCCTGAAGATCTTCCTACCTTATCTTCACCATACCAGGTTCACCGATCGATCCAGAAGAGCTCCTCCGATGTCTTGATCCAAGCCCAAGCGGGGGGCTGAAGATGTCCATGATCAGGCTGAAGTCTTCATCCAAGCGGGAGCTGAAGAGGTCCATGATCTGGCTGAAGTCTTCTATCAACGGCATCTTCAATCTTCTTTCTTCAGGAGCCATCATCTTCCAGCCGACGCGGAAAATCCTCTTCTCCCGACGCCTACTCGCCCAATGACGGTTCCTTTAAATGACGTCATCCAAGATGGCGTCCCTCGAATTCCGATTGGCTTATAGGATTCTATCAGCCAATCGGAATTAAGGTAGGAATATTCTGATTGGCTGATGGAATCAGCCAATCAGAATCAAGTTCAATCCGATTGGCTGATCTAATCAGCCAATCAGATTGAGCTCGCATTCTATTGGCTGTTCCGATCAGCCAATAGAATGCAAGCTCAATCTGATTGGCTGATTAGATCAGCCAATCGGATTGAACTTGATTCTGATTGGCTGATTCCATCAGCCAATCAGAATATTCCTACCTTAATTCCGATTGGCTGATAGAATCCTATCAGCCAATCGGAATTCGAGGGACGCCATCTTGGATGACATCATTTAAAGGAACCGTCATTCGACGAGTAGGCGTCGGGAGAAGAGGATGTTCCGCGTCGGCTGGAAGATGATGGCTCCCGAAGAAAGAAGATTGAAGATGCCGTTGATAGAAGACTTCAGCCGGATCATGGACCTCTTCAGCTCCCGCTTGGATGAAGACTTCAGCCGGATCATGGACATCTTCAGCCCCCCGCTTGGGCTTGGATCAAGACATCGGAGGAGCTCTTCTGGATCGATCGGTGAACCTGGTATGGTGAAGATAAGGTAGGAAGATCTTCAGGGGCTTAGTGTTAGGTTTATTTAAGGGGGGTTTGGGTTAGATTAGGGGTATGTGGGTGGTGGGTTGTAATGTTGGGGGGGGGTATTGTATGTGTTTTTTTTTACAGGCAAAAGAGCTGAATTCTTTGGGGCATGCCCCGCAAAGGGCCCTGTTCAGGGCTGGTAAGGTAAAAGAGCTTTGAACTTTAGTAATTTAGAATAGGGTAGGGCATTTTTTTATTTTGGGGGTCTTTGTTATTTTATTAGGGGGCTTAGAGTAGGTGTAATTAGTTTAAAATTGTTGTAATATTTTTCTGATGTTTGTAAATATTTTTTTATTTTTTGTAACTTAGTTCTTTTTTATTTTTTGTACTTTAGTTAGTTTATTTAATTGTATTTATTTGTAGATATTGTATTTAATTAATTTATTGATAGTGTAGTGTTAGGTTTAATTGTAGGTAATTGTAGGTATTTTATTTAATTAATTTATTGATAGTGTAGTGTTAGGTTTAATTGTAACTTAGGTTAGGATTTATTTTACAGGTAATTTTGTAATTATTTTTACTATTTTAGCTATTAAATAGTTCTTAACTATTTAATAGCTATTGTACCTGGTTAAAATAAATACAAAGTTGCCTGTAAAATAAATATAAATCCTAAAATATCTATAATATAATTATAATTTATATTGTAGCTATATTAGGGTTTATTTTACGGGTAAGTATTTAGATTTAAATAGGAATAATTTATTTAATAAGAGTTAATTAATTTCGTTAGATTTAAATTATATTTAACTTAGGGGGGTGTTAGTGTTAGGGTTAGACTTAGCTTTAGGGGTTAATACATTTATTAGAATAGCGGTGAGCTCCAGTCGGCAGATTAGGGGTTAATGTTTGAAGTTAGGTGTCGGCGATGTTAGGGAGGGCAGATTAGGGGTTAATACTATTTATTATAGGGTCAGTGAGGCGGATTAGGGGTTAATAACTTTATTATAATAGCGGTGCGGTCCGCTCGGCAGATTAGGGGTTAATAAGTGTAGGCAGGTGGAAGCGACGTTGTGGGGGGCAGATTAGGGGTTAATAAATATAATATAGGGGTCGGCGGTGTTAGGGCAGCAGATTAGGGGTACATAGGGATAATGTAGGTGGTGGGGGTATACGGAGCGGCAGATTAGGGGTTAAAAATAATATGCAGGGGTCAGCGATAGCGGGGGCGGCAGATTAGGGGTTAATAAGTGTAAGGTTAGGGGTGTTTAGACTCGGGGTACATGTTAGAGTGTTAGGTGCAGACGTAGGAAGTGTTTCCCCATAGGAAACAATGGGGCTGAGTTAGGAGCTGAACGCGGCTTTTTTTGCAGGTGTTAGGGTTTTTTTCAGCTCAAACAGCCCCATTGTTTTATATGGGGGAATCGTGCACGAGCACGTTTTTGAAGCTGGCCGCGTCCGTAAGCAACTCTGGTATCGAGAGTTGCAGTGGCGGTAAATTATGCTCTACGCTCCCTTTTTGGAGCCTAACGCAGCCATTCTGTGAACTCTCAATACCAGAGGTATTTAAAAGGTGCGGCCAGAAAAAAGCCAGCGTTAGCTACGCGGGTCGTTACCGACAAAACTCTAAATCTAGGCCCCTATCTTTTCAATGGGATCTTTCTAACTCCGGTATTTAGAGTCGTGTCTGAAGTGAGCGTTAGAAATTTAACGACAAAACTCCAGCCGCAGAAAAAAGTCAGTAGTTAAGAGCTTTCTGGGCTAACGCCGGTTTATAAAGCTCTTAACTACTGTGCTCTAAAGTACACTAACACCCATAAACTACCTATGTACCCCTAAACCGAGATCCCCCCACATCGCCGCCACTCGATTAAATTTTTTTAACCCCTAATCTGCCGACCGCCACCTACGTTATACTTATGTACCCCTAATCTGCTGCCCCTAACACCGCCGACCCCTATATTATATTTATTAACCCCTAACCTGCCCCCCACAACGTCGCCGCCAGCTACCTACAATAATTAACCCCTAATCTGCCGACCGCCACCTACGTTATACTTATGTACCCCTAATCTGCTGCCCCTAACACCGCCGACCCCTATATTATATTTATTAACCCCTAATCTGCCCCCCTCAACATCGCCTCCACCTGCCTACAATAATTAACCCCTAATCTGCCGACCGCCACCTACGTTATACTTATGTACCCCTAATCTGCTGCCCCTAACACTGCCGACCCCTATATTATTTTTATTAACCCCTAATCTGCCCCCCTCAACATCGCCTCCACCTGCCTACACATATTAACCCCTAATCTGCCGACCGAATCTCGCCGCTACTGTAATAAATGGATTAACCCCTAAAGCTAAGTCTAACCCTAACCCTAACACCCCCCTAAGTTAAATATAATTTAAATCTAACGAAATAAATTAACGCTTATTAAATAAATTATTTCTATTTAAAGCTAAATACTTACCTGTAAAATGAACCCTAATATAGCTACAATATAAATTATAATTATATTATAGCTATTTTAGGATTTATATTTATTTTACAGGTAACTTTGTATTTATTTTAACCAGGTACAACAGCTATTAAATAGTTAAGAACTATTTAATAGCTAAAATAGTTAAAATAATTACAAATTTACCTGTAAAATAAATCCTAACCTAAGTTACAATTAAACCTAACACTACACTATCAATAAATGAATTAAATACAATATCTACAAATAAATACAATTAAATAAACTAACTAAAGTACAAAAAATAAAAAAGAACTAAGTTACAAAAAATAAAAAAATATTTACAAACATTAGAAAAATATTACAACAATTTTAAACTAATTACACCTACTCTAAGCCCCCTAATAAAACAACAAAGACCCCCAAAATAAAAAAATGCCCTACCCTATTCTAAATTACAAAAGTTCAAAGCTCTTTTACCTTACCAGCCCTGAACAGGGCCCTTTGCGGGGCATGCCCCAAGAAATTCAGCTCTTTTGCCTGTAAAAAAACACATACAATATCCCCCCCAACATTACAACCCACCACCCACATACCCCTAATCTAACCCAAACCCCCCTTAAATAAACCTAACACTAAGCCCCTGAAGATCTTCCTACCTTATCTTTACCTCACCGGGTATCACCGATCCGTTCTGGCTCCAAAATCTTCATCCAAGCCCAAGCGGGGGCTAGACATCCATCATCCGATGGCTGAAGAAGTCCAGAAGAGGGTCCAAAGTCTTCATCCTATCCGGGAAGAAGAGTAGATCCGGACCGGCAACCATCTTCTTCCAAGCGGCATCTTCTATCTTCATCCGATGAGGACCGGCTCCATCTTGAAGACCTCCACCGCGGACCCATCTTCTTCTTCCGACGACTTCCCGACGAATGACGGTTCCTTTAAGGGACGTCATCCAAGATGGCGTCCCTCGAATTCCGATTGGCTGATAGGATTCTATCAGCCAATCGGAATTAAGGTAGGAAAATTCTGATTGGCTGATGGAATCAGCCAATCAGAATCAAGTTCAATCCGATTGGCTGATTCAATCAGCCAATCAGATTGAGCTTGCATTCTATTGGCTGATCGGAACAGCCAATAGAATGCGAGCTCAATCTGATTGGCTGATCGGATCAGCCAATCGGATTCAACTTGATTCTGATTGGCTGATTCTATCAGCCAATCAGAATTTTCCTACCTTAATTCCGATTGGCTGATAGAATCCTATCAGCCAATTGGAATTCGAGGGACGCCATCTTGGATGACGTCCCTTAAAGGAACCGTCATTCATCGGGAAGTCGTCGGTGAAGATGGATGTTCAGCGTCGGCGGGATGAACATGGTATCCGGAAGAAAGAAGATTGAAGATGCCGTTGATAGAAGACTTCAGCCGGATCATGGACCTCTTCAGCTCCCGCTTGGATGAAGACTTCAGCCGGATCATGGACCTCTTCAGCCCCCCGCTTGGGCTTGGATCAAGACATCGGAGGAGCTCTTCTGGATCGATCGGTGAACCTGGTATGGTGAAGATAAGGTAGGAAGATCTTCAGGGGCTTAGTGTTAGGTTTATTTAAGGGGGGTTTGGGTTAGATTAGGGGTATGTGGGTGGTGGGTTGTAATGTTGGGGGGGGCATTGTATGTGTTTTTTTTACAGGCAAAAGAGCTGAATTCTTTGGGGCATGCCCCGCAAAGGGCCCTGTTCAGGGCTGGTAAGGTAAAAGAGCTTTGAACTTTTGTAATTTAGAATAGGGTAGGGCATTTTTTTATTTTGGGGGTCTTTGTTATTTTATTAGGGGGCTTAGAGTAGGTGTAATTAGTTTAAAATTGTTGTAATATTTTTCTGATGTTTGTAAATATTTTTTTATTTTTTGTAACTTAGTTCTTTTTTATTTTTTGTACTTTAGTTAGTTTATTTCATTGTATTTATTTGCAGATATTGTATTTAATTAATATATTGATAGTGTAGTGTTAGGTTTAATTGTAGATATTGTATGTAATTAATTTATTGATAGTGTAGTGTTAGGTTTAATTGTAACTTAGGTTAGGATTTATTTTACAGGTAATTTTGTAATTATTTTAACTATTTTAGCTATTAAATAGTTCTTAACTATTTAATAGCTATTGTACCTGGTTAAAATAAATACAAAGTTACCTGTAAAATAAATATAAATCCTAAAATAGCTATAATATAAATATAATTTATATTGTAGCTATATTAGGATTTATTTTACAGGTAAGTATTTAGCTTTAAATAGGAATAATTTATTTAATAAGAGTTAATTTATTTTGTTAAATTTAAATTATATTTAACTTAGGGGGGTGTTAGGGTTAGACTTAGCTTTAGGGGTTAATACATTTATTAGAATAGCGGTGAGCTCCAGTCGGCAGATTAGGGGTTAATACTTGAAGTTAGGTGTCGGTGATGTTAGGGAGGGCAGATTAAAGGTTAATACTATTTATTATAGGGTTAGTGAGGCGGATTAGGGGTTAATAACTTTATTATAATAGCGGTGCGGTCCGCTCGGCAGATTAGGGGTTAATAAGTGTAGGTAGGTGGAGGCGACGTTGTGGGGGGCAGATTAGGGGTTAATTAATATAATATAGGGGTCGGCGGTGTTAGGGGCAGCAGATTAGGGGTACATAGGGATAATGTAAGTAGCAGCGGTTTACGGAGCGGCAGATTAAGGGTTAATAATAATATGCAGGGGTCAGCGATAGCGGGGGCGGCAGATTAGGGGTTAATAAGTGTAATGCTAGGGGTGTTTAGACTCGGGGTACATGTTAGGGTGTTAGGTGCAGACGTAGGAAGTGTTTCCCCATAGAAAACAATGGGGCTGCGTTAGGAGCTGAACGCGGCTTTTTTGCAGGTGTTAGGGTTTTTTTCAGCTCAAACAGCCCCATTGTTTTATATGGGCGAATCGTGCACGAGCACGTTTTTTAAGCTGGCCGCGTCCGTAAGCAACTCTGGTATCGAGAGTTTTAGTGGCGGTAAATATGCCTGTACGCTCCCTTTTTGGAGCCTAACGCAGCCATTCTGTGAACTCTCAATACCAGAGGTATTTAAAAGGTGCAGCCAGAAAAAAGCTAGCGTTAGCTACGCGGGTCGTTACCGACAAAACTCTAAATCTAGGCCCTAGTGATTTAATATGAATAGGATATTCAAGCTCTCAAATGTGTATTTTGCAGAAATTGTAATTAGAATAAAGTTTCCTTAAATGAACATTGAATAATTATTCTGTTCATTTAGACCTTTGGGATGTACACAGTCCATTAGATAAATCCATCTTGTTTCTGCTTAACCCTAAAGATATTTTTTGTACACCATAGCATTGTAGCTCTGACGTTTTAGATTGATAATGTTTTAGAAAATGTGAAGCTATGGACGTAATTTCTTTGTTTTTGTACATATCTTGTGGAGCATTGCGGATATTACGTAAATGCTCCATGATCCGTGTATGAAGTTTTCTTGTCGTCATTCCTTTATAGATTAAAGGACACGTACATTCAAGGGCATAGATGACTCCTGTAGTATTGCAGCTTATGTTAGATTTGATTTGATGTTCTTTATCAAATCTGTCAATGATCATTTTTTAATCATGTGTGTACATGTAGAGCAGCTGCCACAAGGAAAAGAACCTTGTTCTGTAGTTGCTTTTAGTTTTTTGGTCTTCTTTACAGACTTGGTCTTCTTTACATAGTGACTTGGACTAAGGATTTCCTTTAAGTTTCTGGATCTCCTATATCCTATTTCTGCTCTTATTTTAATATGGTCCTTTAGCTGTGGGTCAGCTTGTAGTATGTGCCAATTTTGTTTAATTATTTCCACAATTTGGTCAGTCTGATCTTGGAGTTATCAATGCTCTTCTTTTGGCTCCTAATGGATCTTTTGCTATACCCTCTGGAGAGTAATCTGCTTTCGAGTTCTACTGCTCTTTTATTGAAAGTTGTTTCATCTGAGCAATTGCGTTTTATCCTTAGTAATTCATCAACAGGTAAAGATTTTGTCGTGTTGGGCGCATGAGCACTTGTTGAATGAAGTACATTGTTGGTAGCTGTCTCTTTTCTGAACAGATCAGTACTTAATAATCCATCACTTTCTTTGAGGAATTTTAGATCAAGAAAGGAGACTTGAGTTAGACTTTTTTACAAGGTCAGTTTGATATTCAAATTGTTATTATTTAATGTTTTTAAGAACATATTAAATTCATCTTCTTTTCCTTCCCATATAAATAGAATATCATCAATATACCTAATCCACAGTGGGATATTCTGGGTATATTGATCATTGATATCTGAAAATACAATTGTTTGCTCCCACCAGCCTAGAAACAAGTTGGCGTAGGTGGGAGCACATGCAGTGCCCATGGCAGTGCCTTGGGTCTGTAAATAAAATTTGTTATTGAACAGGAAGAACTTTTTGGTGAGGACAAATTTTAATAAATCTATCACAAAATCATTATGTTCCTTGCTCTCTTCCATGGACATATCAAGGAAACGTTTAACTGCAAAATAGTAGAATACAGCAGCACTAAAGCATAAAGAGTATTCAGGGCAAAAAAAGTAAAAATAAAAATACTTTTATTGAGACATGGTTAAAATAGTACAACACCAAACTCCCTGACTAGTTTCGTGCTCAGTTGAGCACTTAATCATAGGGTGAGTTTGGTAGGTGTTAACTCCCCCTATTTAAAGGGACAGACACACCTATTAGTGAAAAAAAAAAACATAGTACAAATATATATAAGAAATACAAATGTATATGTATACATCACAAGAATTGCTCAAAATTACATGCACTATGTTAATGAAGAAGAAAAAGATGAGAAATCAAACATTAAATTGCTTATGCATCCAATTTGGTTATAATGACATCATTAAGCATATAGATAACTTGATGATTTTAAAACGTCAGTAACTAGAATCCATCTACTAAACAATATGAATATGCCCAATACAAATAAATATTTTTAAATTAAGCATATGTTCAAGCAGATGTTAAACAACCTCAAAAGATGATATGGATATTTTAACCTAATATAAGTACAAAGTTACAATATCACTGAACTTCATAATAAATAGAATTGTTTAAATGATATTGTAAATTATTTTCATGATGATAAAATAATAATAATTAATTTGTACTTAATATATTTAGGGCACAATATCCCAAAAAGCTAAGATCTTTTAGTATGTACAAATGTGTATATATGGTAATGGCCAAAACAGAATAGAACAGAAGTCACTCTACAAAGTAACTCATGTCCCATTCCCATAAAATTAAGGGGATATGATGAATCTCAACTTCATCATTGTTATAATGAGGTGAGGTCTAAATCACAACTGGAGTTGGTCCAGGGTTCTGGTAAACAGAGTACTGTAACTCAAGATACTGTGGTTTTTTCGACCGAATACTCAAGCCAGTATAATCAAGTTTGTTCTATTCTAAGGAAGAATCTTCATCTATTGAATGAGGATGAGACCTTGAGGTCATATACTGGCAAGTGTAAATTTGTGTTAAAAAGACCACCAACACTATCTTCAAAATTGTCTCCTAGTTTGGTTTGTTCAGAACGTACAGATAGGAGTGATTGGATCAAATGGAAAGGGACCTACAAGTGTGGTTATGGTCCATGTATTACCTGTGGTTTTATAAGTGTAGGCAATGGTTTTAAAAGCACACAAACTGGAGAAGAATGTATGCATAAATTTTATGCTAACTGCAGAACTTCTTTTGCAGTATATCTTCTTAAATGCAACTATTGTAACCTACAATACACAGGTCAAACGACCAGAGAACTACGGTCTAGGATCAGGGAGCATATTAGAGACACTAAGGAATATGTGAAGGAGTCTGCAGTTGCAAGACATTTTAATCAAACACATATGACTAATGTCTTCAATATGAAGGTACAAGTGATTGATCGCATCATGTTCCCACCTAGGGGAGGTGATAGGTGTAAACTATTGTTGAAACAAGAGTTATATTGGATTTATAAACTTAGGACCGTCACTCCCCTGGGTTTGAACCATGAATGGGACATGAGTTACTTTGTAGAGTGACTTCTGTTCTATTCTGTTTTGGCCATTACCATATATACACATTTGTACATACTAAAAGATCTTAGCTTTTTGGGATATTGTGCCCTAAATATATTAAGTACAAATTAATTATTATTATTTTATCATCATGAAAATAATTTACAATATCATTTAAACAATTCTATTTATTATGAAGTTCAGTGATATTGTAACTTTGTACTTATATTAGGTTAAAATGTATACATATACATTTGTATTTCTTATATATATTTGTACTATGTTTTATTTTTTCACTAATAGGTGTGTCAGTCCCTTTAAATAGGGGGAGTTAACACCTACCAAACTCACCCTATGATTAAGTGCTCAACTGAGCACGAAACTAGTCAGGGAGTTTGGTGTTGTACTATTTTAACCATGTCTCAATAAAAGTATTTTTATTTTTACTTTTTTTGCCCTGAAGACTCTTTATGCTTTAGTGCTGCTGTATTCTACTATTTTGGACTATTTTTCGGCACACCGGCCATATATAACAGCAAGCACCCCTGTCTCTTGTTGCCTGCCTGCTCAGATCAGTCCGCCCCAGTTCACTGTCCACGCCGGGATTACCGCGTTTGCAGCGGCTTGGTTTGTGTGAGTCCAAATGTTTAACTGCCTGTAGTCCTAGTTTGTGGCTGATGCTTGTATACAGTGATTCCACATCTATCGTAACAAGCCAGGTGTCTGGAGAAATGTTAATATCCTTGATCTGTTGTAATACCTCCATTGTATCTCTTACATATGAGGGGATTTTAGTCAAGAATTGCCTGATTAAATAGAATGTAGCAATTTTTGGATGAGATACGGTCATGAATTTCTTTTCTTTGTTAGTAATATTGTTGTTTGTCTTAGCTTCTCCAATTAATTTATTATATTGTTGAAGGAATTGTGCTAATGGGTTCCCCCATAATTCTTTATAATATACACGATTCTTTAATTGAGAGATTGCCTCTTTTACATACAGTTCTTCTGGCCATATAACAATATTCCCTCCCTTGTCCGCATTTCTAATAATTACATCGTCCCATGATTCTATATCCTTGAAGGCTTTTCTTTCTTGTGTTTATAGATTTTTGATTTTAGGATAGATGTTTAGTTGGTTTATAGCATTGCATACAATTTGGTTTAATCTATCAATGTTGGAACAAATCTTGCTAGATGGAACAAATTTAGATTTTGTTTTTAAAATTGAACGCCAATTTATTCCTTCTGTTGGATATTGTTCTGTCAATAAGTCCTCTAGATTTTGAAGAGATTCAAGTTCGTCTTCAGATAAACCTGTAGGGACATTAATTTCTTCTTGGTTGGAGAAATGTTTTTTTTTAAAGTAGCTTACTTAAGAATAATTGTATATCTTTTATTGTTTTGAATTTGTCTATCTGAGAATTAGGACAAAAAGATAGTCCTTTAGATAGTATATTAATATGATTTTTGGATAATTTTCGGTTGGATAGGTTTATTATTCTTAATTCTTCATTCTCATTTGAGAGAACGGACTTGGGTTCCTTTTGTAAGGTTTGGTTGTTTGTTGTTTGTTTGGAGGTTTTTTGTTGTTGTTCCTTGTATGTCTTTTGTTTGTACCTCCCACCTCTTCTGGTGGTTCTGAATCCGAGCTTAAATCTTCTTCTAAAAAAGACTTCCTTTTTCTATTTTCAACAACCATAGATGGTACGATATACATAATCCTATACATAAGATACTTTTAAATAGGTATCACCTGATAATTATTAAGATCACACTAGATCAAACAAATTGAACCATCACACTTATAAGTATCTTCTGCTTGATAACCATACACACTTTGGCCAATTGAGAATATCTCAAAGCCAAGGTATTGCAGGAAAGACTAGGTAAAGTAAGAAAAACTAGGTTCAATAAATAATTTTTAGTGTACTATTTAGCGTATACACAGTGAACACTAAAATTCCAACAGTTATATTCTCATTTCTCGTATTGTTTGAGCAATCATATCCAGACAATATACATATATTTAATACCATTTTGGGATCTATATTCCTTATAATTAATTAATGATCACCTATTACCCATTGCACCCCTAGTTGAATAGTACACTCCCAGATTACCCACACCAGAACTACTGAAATAGTGCTAATTTATATTTGGAACAATTTTGTCAACTATCTAATTGTGTTTTTAATCACATATTTTGTTTGTGTTGTGTTATTTTAAGATGTGAAATAAAAGTTATATTTTAAATATTCACTCTAGTACACCTCTAGATATTGATGTAATCTACTCATTATTAGTAGAAGGGAGTGAGAAGTGCTACTTAGATGCATCTTTCGGTCAAATTTCTTTTTTGACAAATCTCCATAAGTTTGTTTATGCATCAGCACTCTAGCCAATATAGATTGGATTCAGAATCAGATACAGGCATCTCCCCTATATTAAGTGTAGTGCTGTTGCACAGTTGCTCTTCTGTTTAAACCTCTAAGATAGATTACTAAGGACAACTCATTTAATACCTATTGTCATATAAGATTGGAGGTCTGTTATTGGAAACTCGAAATAAGTCGTATTTTTAAAATTTTACAAAATTATACGCCTTTCACCTTGTTTACATCACACTTTATATAAGGATACATATGCCAACACTGGTCTCTGGTAGCGCAAATAATAACCAACTGTCTATTCTTTTCCCAATTTTTTTCACTACGGTGAAAGTGAGAGCACGTTTTTATTAGCAGCAATCAGAGCCAGTTTAGAGCATATTGTAGAATAAGAGACATTTTTTGGCGCTATTTTACAACCATTCTCTTCATATACAGTATATATATATATATATATATATATATATATAATATATATATATAAATATATATGTATATATATATATATATATATTAGGGTTGCACCGATACCACTTTTTTAAGATCGAGTACAAGTACCGATACGTTTTCAAATACTCACCAATACCAATTACCGATACTTTTTTTTAATGTCATGACAGTTTACCAAGCACAATACAGACTAATGATTTAAGATCGCTTCTTTATAATCATGAACTGTAACTCAAAAGACATTTTGAAATAATAAAACAGTTTTATGTGCTTGTTGTCACAAAGTTCACAGAACATGTTTATAAATAAAATATTACAATAACATATATTAACCCTTTAAGGACACAGCTTTCAGTTTGCTCAATTGTTTTATGACGGAAAAATTCCGTCATATGTCCTTAAGAGGTTAATAATAACAACAATAAATAACAGCTGCAACAGCTGGGAAGCTACAATTTAAAGGGGTGATTACTGGATGCAATTGGGTTGTAGGGTGCCTATATAACTTATCAATCTGACATTTGTACTTAATAAAAAGTTATATAATTTAATTCTGAAAATAATATTGGGGAAGGAGTACCCAGTAATCCCCTTTGAGAAAAATGGGGCATTTGCATTCTACTGAATAAAAGTAGAATGGGCTGGTCTTCATATTTTTCCAGGGCTGCTTTTTATTCCCAGTCCAGCCCTAGCTAAGGATGTTCTTCAGAGTACAGCATGTTTTGAGCATAATTGTGCAAGATGAGAACTAACAGGCAATCTATCAATTAGAATAATTTTTCAAAAGTTAGTGGCAAGTTCTTATTAAGGAATAGAAGCATCTCTGCATGTTCATCTCTAAGTCTGTTTCTGTTATCAGTAAGGACGTTTGACGCTAAGCTGAACAGTCTTTCACTTTTCACACTACTGCATGGGTCAGAAAGATATTTTTGGGCCATTAAATCTCAGTTTATTAACTGCCCAGTACTTCAGGGGTTTGTCTGAATGAGGTACAGTGATCTCTCCCAGGTAGGCTTCCAGCTGTAAAGTAGCAGCTTTTGGAGCACTGCTCTGACGTACAATAATACAAATAACAGCAATTTGTATTGGCAGAACAGAAGTGAACAATTTTTTGTTAAGTCTCCACTCCAGCTTAAAATTAAATGGGAACATGCAGTTTGAAAAACACCCTACATATGGGTAGGAATTGGAGGTATCGGTTTAAGTATCGGTGCATTTGCACGTGTACAAGTACTCCTGCAAATACTTGGTATCAGCACCGATACCGATACTAGTATCGGTATCGGTGCAACCCTAATATATATATATATATATATATATATATATATATATATATATATATATATATACAAAACACTTAACAACGCTAGTAAGAAGTGACAATGATGTGAATCTAAAATAAAATACTTTATTCAATAAAAAACAGATTGTCAATCAATTGTGAATAAATTGTACAGAGTAAAATAGTTACAAAGTAACGCAATAGAGCGTTGTTTGTATCAAACTTTACCATAATGACGCTTTCTTGCAATTATAAGCACAAAAATTGTATGCAAAATGCAAAGAACAAATCCTAAATAGAATATTGGGACCGTATATAGCAGGTGCATGACAATATTCAGACACAAAGCAAGAGAATTAAAACAGTCTACAGCAAGCACAATAAATAGACTAAAAAAGGATAGGTTAATAACAGCTTACCGTAGCACACTACTCTGTCACGCCCCTTCCTCAGGTGTATAGTGACACGACTAGCTGTATAAGACTAAAAAGGTATGACTTCCGGTTTGGCGGTAACTAATCGGAACTCACTAATTCTATGATTGATAGTTTAAGATGCCATTTTACATCAGCTGTTACATTCAAACTATTGCGCATCAGGAAAAAAGCAAACATATATATCAACTCAAGACATACCCGTACAAAAATTTACCATCATAAATATACATTACACCCTCGTATTATGTAGTAACTTATTGTTATTAGATGTGAAAAGAAACAGATGGCCAGATTACGAGTTTTGCGTTATGAGTGGCTCAGTAATAACTTGCAAGTTATTTCCACCACTCACCTTTAATAGCGCTGCTATTACAGGTTTGCAAAAAAACTGCGTTTGCTGGCAGTATGGCAGCGTTGAGCTCCATACTGTACACAAATACCAGCGCTGCTTTGAGCTGGTTTGACGTGCTCGTGCACGATTTCCCAATAGACATCAATGGGGAGTGCCAGCTAAAAAAAAGCCTAACGCCTGCAATGACGGAGCGTAAAGCTCCGTAACGCAGCCCCATTGGTTCCTATGGGGAAAGAAAATGTATGTTTAAACCTAACACCCTAACATAAACCTTGAGTCCAAACACCTCTAATCTGCTGCCCCCAACATCGCAGGCACCTACATTACACTTATTAACCCCTAATCTGCCCCCCCCACTGCCGCCACTATACTAAAGTTATTAACCCCTAAACCTCTGGCCTCCCACATCACTAACACTAAATAAATATATTAACCCCTAAACCTAAGTCTAACCCTAACACCCCTAACTTTAATATAATTAAAATAAATCTAATTAAAAATTACTATTATTACCTAAATAATTCCTATTTAAGACTAAATACTTACCTGTAAAATAAACCCTAAGCTAGCTACAATATAACTAATAGTTACATTGTAGCTATCTTAGGTTTTATTTTTATTTTACAGGTAAGTTTATATTTATTTTAACTAGGTAGACTAGTTAGTAAATAGTTCTTAACTATTTACTAGCTACCTAGTTAAAATAAATACAAACTCACCTGTAAAATTAAACCTAACCTGTCTTACACTAAAATTTTACATTACACTAAAATTAAATAAATTAAATTTAAAAAATACATTTATCTAAATTACAAAAAATAATAAACACTAAATTACACAAAATAAAAAAGAAATTATGAAATATTTAAACGAATTACACCTAATCTAATAGCCCTATCAAAATAAAAATTCCCCCCCAAAATAAAAAAAAAGCCCTAGCCTACACTAAATTGCCAATGGCCCTTAAAAGGGCCTTTTGGGGGGCATTGCCCCAAAGAAATCAGCTTTTTAACCTGTAAATAAAAAATACAAACAACCCCCCAACAGTAAAACCCACCACCCACACAACCAACCCCCCCCCAAATGAAAAACTACTTAAAAAACCTAAGCTCCCCATTGCCCTAAAAAGGGCATTTGGATGGGCATTGCCCTTAAAAGGGCATTTAGCTCTTTTACGGTGCCCAAAATCCCTAATCTAAAAATAAAACCCACCCAATAAACCCTTAAAAAAAACTAACACTAACCCCCAAAGATCCACTTGCATTTTTTGAAGACGGACATCCATCCTCATCCAGCCAGGATAAGTCTTCATCCAAGTGGCAAGAAGTCCTCAACAAAGCCGGGAGAAGTCTTCATCCAGGTGGGCAGAAGTCTTTATTCAGACGGCATCTTCTATCTTCATCCTTCTGACGCGGAGCGGCTCCACCTTCAAGACATTCAGCGTGGAGCATTCTCTTCTTTTGATGGCTATTGAAGAATGAAGTTTCCTTTAAATGACGTAATCCAAGATGGCGTCCCTTGAATTCCGATTGGCTGATAGAATTCTATCAGCCAATTGGAATTAAAGGGTAAAAAATCCTGTTGGCTGATTCATTCAGCCAATAGGATTGAACTTGCATTCTATTGGGTGATTGGAACAGCCAATAGAATGCAAGCTCAATCCTATTGACTGATTGGATCAGCCAATAGGATTTGTTACCCTTTAATTCCGATTGGCTGATAGAATTCTTGGATGATGTCATTTAAAGGAACCTTCATTCTTCAATAGCCATCGAAAGAAGAGAATGTTTTTTTTATTTAATGTATTTAATTTTAGTGTAATGTTAGGTTTTAGTGTAAGACAGCTTAAGTTTTATTTCACAGGTAAGTTTGTATTTATTTTAACTAGGTAGTTATAACTATTTACTAACTAATCAACCTATTTAAAATAAATACAAACTTACCTGTGACATAAAAATAAAACATAAGCTAGATACAATATAACTATTAGTTATATTGTAGCTATCTTAGGTTTTATTTTACAGGTATTTATTTAGTTTTAAATAGGAATAATTTAGGTATTAATTGTAATTTTTATTTGGAATTATTTTAATTATGTTAAAGTTAGTGGGTGTTAGGGTTACGTTAGGGTTAGGGTTAGACTTAGGGTTAGGTTTAGGGGTTAATAACTTTATTATAGTGGCGGCGGCATTGGGGGCAGCAGATTAGAGGTTAATAAGTGTAGTTAGCTGGTGGCGATTTTCGGGGCAGCAGATTAGGGGTTAATAACAGTAATGTAGGTTGCTACAATGTTAGGGACAGCATATTAGGGGTTCATAAGTGTATGTAGGTGGCGACGACATTGGGGCAGCAGATTAGGGGTTAATAATATTTAACTAGTGTTTGCGATGCGTACTTTGTAACACTTTAGTTATGAGTTTTATGCTACAGCTTTGTAACGTAAAACCCATAACTACTGACTTTGAGGTGGCGGTACAGATCTTGTAGTTATGGGCTCTACCGCTCACTTTTTCACCGGACAGGCAAACTCATAATACAGGCGCTGTGGAAGTCCCATTGTAAAAGGACTTTTTGAAATGTGTGGTAGTTACGTTGCGTGATGGCCAAAAAAGTGTGTGGTACAGCTATACCTATAAGACTCGTAATAGCAGTGGTAGTGAAAAAGCAGCGTTATTAAGCATTTTCACTCATAACGCAAAACTCGGAATCTAACCGAGAGACTTCCAATTTGGGGATTGCCAATCAGATCCACAGTCCCTCTATGATTGACACACCGAACTTGAATTTTCAATCTACTGTTATATTTCCATCCAATATTAGTCTAAAATTGTTATATATGCAAAGACAATTATTATAGATGAACATGCATGGAGTTTCCTAATATTAACATACATTAACATGTACTCAGACTTCTACTATTTTAAAAGAACCAATCTAAATTCAACAGTATCAATGAGGTATTAAAACATAAATAGATTCACAAACTGTATATCATTTACATGTATAACAAATTCTCTACTGTTTTATGATACAATACCTAGCAAATATACACATATTATACCCTCTTATTTATGTCACCAGTAAGTCTATAGATTGTCCATTTTGATATTGCCAAATATAGAGGGTAGATCAAGGGATCTCCTGCTGGCTAGGTGTCCCAGATCAACCATCTAAGACACAAATATATGTGAGATATAATTTTTTATATAATCATGTAACAAAAAATATTTTTTGTTAAAAAAACACAATGGACAACAAAAAAATGCATAAGTTTTTACCTAAAGTAGAATACCAATTTGTTTTCTATACATATATATAAATTAAACTGGAATTAGTTTTTTTCTAACAGATGTAAAGATGTTAAGATATTTTATAGGAAAGATACAAGATCAAAATTTTCATTTCGACCCTTGGGTTGTAAAGTTTGGAGTCTTAGTATCCAGTATGTTTCACATTGGTTTAGGGTTCTCTCTCGATCTCTTCTGCATCTGTTTATAGGAATTTGCTCAAGTCCACAAAACAAAAGATCTTTTTTATTTATTCCATGTACCTGGTTAAAATGTTGAGAGACAGAATGTTATAGAGATGTTCGTACATTTTCTTTTGTAATGGCCGTGTAGTATGACCAACGTAAAACAAATTGCAGCTACATCTTAAGACATAAATAACATAAACAGAATCACAATTTATAAATTGATATTTAACTGTACATTTTCATAAGTAAATTTTAATGTTCTTTTTGGTGAATATTTACAATATTCACACCTTCAACATCTATGCCACCCTTTTAGGGGGTAAGAGGACAAAATATTAGTGTTTTCCTCAACTCCACTTCTCTTTCTCTTTTTTTCCCACCTGACAATTTTTTTTGTCATTTTTTTTGCATATCATGTAATTTGGTAAGTTAGGTTCCACAATTGGGTCTTTTTTCAGCACATGCCAATGATTATTTACAGTCTGTTTGATCTTATTTTTATCTTGAAAATAGGTAGTTAGCATTCTATTAGCGAATGTACTTTTATGATTTGTCCCTACAATACAATTACCATCTATACGGCTAGATTACGAGTTTTGTCGCTCCTTTTTTTTTTCCAGCGCCTACGTTAAACAACGCTGGTATTACAAGTTTTCTGAATGGCTGTGTTAGCCTCAGAAAAGTGAGCGTTGAGCAAATTGAGCGCCACTTCTCCCTGTAATACCAGTGTTGCTTACGGTAGCGGTAAGCTGGCTAAAACGTGCTCGTGCATGATCTCCCCATAGGAAACAATGGGGCTGAGACGGCTGAAAAAAAACCTAACACCTGCAAAAAAGCAGCGTCCAGCTCCTAACGCAGCCCCATTGTTTCCTATGGGGAAATACTTTCTATGTCTACACCTAACACTCTAACATGAACCCCGAGTCTAAACACCCCTAATCTTAAACTTATTAACCCCTAATCTGCTGCCCCCGACATCCTTGCAACCTGCATTATAATATTAACCCCTAATCTGCCGCTCCGGACACCGCCGCCACCTACGTTATACCTATGAACCCCAAATCTGCTGCCCCTAACACCGCCGACACCTACATTATATTTATTAACCCCTAATCTGCTGCCCCCAATGTCGCTGCAACCTACCTACAATTATTAACCCCTATTCTGCCGCCCCCAATGTCGCCGCTACTATAATAAAGTTATTAACCCCTAAGTCTAACCCTAACACCCCCTAACTTAAATCTAATTATATTAAATCTAAATAAAATTACTATCATTAAATAAATTATTCCTATTTAAAACTAAATACTTACCTATGAAATAAACCCTAATATAGCTACAATATAACTAATAGTTACAATATAGCTATTTTAGGATTTATTTTTATTTTACAGGCAACTTTGTATTTATTTTAACTAGGTACAATAGTTATTAAATAGTTATTAACTATTTAATAACTACCTAGCTAAAATAAAGACAAAATTACCTATAAAATAAACCCTAACCTAAGTTACAATTACACCTAACACTACACTAAAATTAAATTAATTAACTAAACTACCTACAATTAAATACAATTAAATTAACTAAACTATAGTACAAACCCCCCCCCCACTAAATTACAGAAAATAAAATAAAATTGCAAGAGGTTTAAACTAATTACACCTAATCTAAGCCCCCTAATAAAATAATAAAGCCCCCCCAAAATAATAAAATTTCCTACCCTATACTAAATTTAAAAAATAATCAGCTCTTTTACCAGCCCTTAAAAGGGCTTTTTGCGGGGCATTGCGCAAAAAGTAATCAGCTCTTTTACCTGTAAAAAAAAATACAATACCCCCCCCCCCCAACATTACAACCCACCACCCACATACCCCTACTCTAAAACCCACCCAATCCCCCCTTAGATTAGGTGTAATTAGTTTAAACCTCTTGTAATTTTTTTTTATTTTCTGTAATTTAGTGTTACAGAACTATTTAATAACTATTGTACCTAGTTAAAATAAATACAAAGTTGCCTGTGAAATAAAAATAAATCCTAAAATAGCTATAATGTAACTATTAGTTATATTGTAGCTATATTAGGGTTTATTTTAAAGGTAAGCATTTAGTTTTAAATAGGAATAATTTATTTAATTATAGCAATTTTATTTATATTTATTAAAATTAGATTTAAGTTAGAGGGGTATTAGGATTAGGGTTAGACTTAGGTTTAGGGGTTAATAAATTTAATATAGTAGCGGCAACATTGGGGCGGCAGATTAGGGGTTAATAATTGTAGGTAGGTGGCGGCGATGTTAGAGACAGCAGATTAGGGGTTAATAAAATGTATTCTAGTGTTTGCGAGGCGGGAGTGCGGTGGTTTAGGGGTTAATACATTTATTATAGTGGCAGCTATGTCCGGTCGGCAGATTAGGGGTTCAAATTTTTTATTATAGTGTTTGTGATTTGGGGGGGGGGCTCGGTTTAGGGGTACATAGGTAGTTTATGGATGTTAGTGTACTTTGTAGCACTTTAGTTAAGAGCTTTATGTTCCGGCGTTAGACCATAAAGCTCTTAACTACTGACATTTAAATGCGGTAGGAGTCTTGGAGGTAGAGGCTGTACCGCTCACTTCTTCCAAGACTTGTAATATCAGCATTAAGAAAATCCCATTAAAAAGATAGGATACGCAATTGACGTAAAGGGGATTTGCGGTAGCCAAAAGTCGCGGAAGAAAAGTGAGCGGTAAACCTGTACCTACCAAACTCGTAATACCAGCGGGCGTTAAAAAGCAGTGTTAGGACCCCTTAACACTGCTTTTTAACCCTAACGCAGAACTCGTAATCTAGGCGATAGTTTTTAAAAAAAATGTTTCTTTTTTATACTTGCCTCATTTTTCCCTTGAAGAATTTACGATCTATTTGAAGTAATATTAATATTATTTTCCAAAATTAATGTTTCAAAACCTTTTTCGACGAATCTCCCATTTAACATATTAGCCTGAGAATGAAAATCAGATATATTTCTACAGTTTCCTTTCATTAGGCAGGGAGAGTCCACAACTTCATTCCTTACTGTTGGGAAATACAACACTTGGCCACCAGGAGGAGGCAAGGACACCCCAGCCAAAGGCTTAAATATCCATCCCACTTCCTCTAGTCCCAAGTCATTCTTTGCCTTTCATCACTATAGGAGGGGGCAGAGAAGTGTCAGAAGATTTAGATAGTCCTTTAATGGGTATGTTCCCTTCAAGAAAGGACTGGAGTTTTAAATAAACATGTCAACCTCTCAGTGAGAGTATTGATGAGTCTGGAGATGCAGGGAAAGTTTTTCTGTGAACACATTCAGACTGTTGCTAACAGCGCCTGAGCAATCAGTGTTGACGTGTTTCACTACTTGCTGTTACACATTCAAGTCCATGTCAGAAGCGCTGCTGCAAGACTTTCACACTTGAGAGGCTGTGCCTGTTCCACAGCTTGGATCCTGGAGGGTAAGACCGTTTTTTATATATACACTTTAAAATGCTATACAGGGTCACAGTGTGGCTCCTTTATACCTCAATAGGATCAAGGGTTAATATCTCCTTCACAGAGATTATTTGAACAGCTTGGGGATTTATATCTGCTTAATGTGAGAGTTTTTTTGGGGGGCTGTAGCGGGTCACGGTATCCCAGACTGGGTATACCCGCTAAAGTCAGCTTCCTCCGAAAAAGCCAACCCAAGAACCTCCACTGGATACTTGCCACTATTAGAATAACGTCCGCTACAAGTTGTTATAGCTACCCCCAAGAACATTTGCCAAGACTGAATGCTTGAGGGTCAAAATAGGAACTGCTTTATTGCACAGAAAACACAGCATTTTTTTTTACATTTCCAACAAAGGGGGGTAGTTACTACATAATCAATAGAAACAAATACTATACAATGAGACAAACATCAGACAATGGTTAATTAAAAAAGATTATAATCACATCCTGATTTACAGAAGGACAATGGATAACTCACACAATAACAGAAAGACACTTCCCACCTAGACTAGATATACAGACACATAACAGCAGGAGGTCTCAGCATTAGATTGTCTGTGCTATGTGTAATCTCCTACTCTGTGTCTCACACCTAAACTAGATATACAGACACATAACAGCAGGAGGTCTCAGCATTAGAGCAGGAGGTTGCAATAAGCTCAAACATTCTGAGTCTAGGGAGGGTTGGTTGGAGCAGGCAATACTGAATTGTGCTGTCACCTTCCAACAAAACACAGGAATCCCAACTCTGTATCAGTTCCCTCCAGTCCTCAGAGTCTCTGGGAATTCATGGAAACTGGGTAAACTTGAATCCAGGATAAAAGTACTCCAAATGTACCCTGGACACCCACCTCCCAAATCATAGAATCCCCTCAAGTTCCTGGGTCCATAGTCAGTGGGGAAGAGGCTGGCCTGCAGTCCTCTCCAAGTACAAAAGTAATGGAAGCTTTCATTACATTTCTCCTCCCCTGGGGTAGACTAACCAGGTACCAGACCTCCGACTGGTTTGGACCTAAGTTAGTCGGATGGCCCAGCCCAAAACTTTCTTCCATTTTTGTTTTTGGCCACTGCCACTGGGGAGTGAGAATGCTGACCTCCTCTTTTTGAGACATGCTAAGCTGCTGGGGAGAGAGGTTGGCTACCTCCTCTCCCTGGGACCTGCTTTGTTGCTGGGTAGAGAAGCTGGCTACCATCTCCTCCTTGAAACCGTTCTGCCTCTGGGGAGAAAGAAAGGCTACCTCTTCTCCCTGGAACTGGTTCTGCCGCTGGGGAGAGAGGTTGGCTACATCCTCTCCCTTGAAACCGCTCTGCCGCTGGGGAGAAAGGAAGGCTTCCTCTTCTCCCTGGAACTGGTTCTGCTGCTGGGGAGAGAGCTTGGCTACTTCCTCTACCTGTAACAGGCTCTAGTCTATTAAATTATCAATCTCTGGAGCCTGTGGCTGTGTAGAGAAATTGACTAACTCCTCTCCCTGGGACTCCAGAGATATCACAGGTGCTGGACAGAGGCCATTGGTGCCCTGCCCTGTTGCCAGTGCTTCTACTGGTGTGGCAAGCTCAGGGCCAGGCTGCTGATCGTGGTCTAGCAGCTCATGGTAGCTCATTACCGGTTGCCACTCCTCTGAGGAAAAGTCCAATAAATCCTTGATCGCTGCACCATAGCCCTCTTCAGGCTCTGAGGCATGCTGCTGAATGAGATCTAACAGACTTTTATATGCCTTTCTAGCTTCCACCCGTGGGCAGCTAGATAATCAAGATCTTCCCTCAGTCCGGGTACTTCTGTAAGGTTCAGACTTAGCTCTCTGTGTTGTCCTCCTGATGCCACTCTGCTGTACTCCCGAAAGTGGGGGTCCTGTGTGAGACTTTCAAATAGCAATCCTGGGCCGCCGTAGTCATAGCCCTCTGTAGGATCATCCGTCTCCATCTCCGGACACACCTGGGCCACATACCACCACAGTGCCCAGTACCCTTCATCCACCTCCATCTCTGTCTGGACCAATCTGTCCAATTCAGTCATCCATTCCTCCCGGGGCTGCTTTCCCTGGAACGGCATTCATAGATCCATCTGGAGCCAGTATTGCTGCTCTGGAGTAGGAAGGGACTTCCCCTGGTAGTCCTGTTTGAACTGGAGAGCCTCATACTAGAGTTTCCATCAAACCGTATCCTTCCAGGCCAGTTTGCCCTTTGCCAAGACTGAACCATCAAACTGGGCCAGCGCTGCTTGCAATCTCCACTGGAATTCATCCTCCATCTCCATCGAGGTCCCACTGGTAGTTTGGAACCGCTCCGTAAGGAGGAAGCAGATACCATCGCAGCCAGCCAATTGTAGCGGGTCTTGGTACCCCAGACTGTGTATACCTGCTAAAGTCAGCTTCCTCCCACTAAACGCCAACCCATGAACCTCCACTGTATAACTGCTGCTATTAGAATAACGGCCACTGCAAGTTGTTATAGCTACCCCCAAGAACATTAGCCAAGACTGAATGCTTAAGTGTCAAATTAGGAACTGCTTTATTGCCCAGAAAACACAGCTTTTATACATTTCCAACAAAGGGGGGTAGTTACCACATAATCAATAGAAACAAATATTATACAATGAGACAAACATCAGACAATGGTTAGTTAAACAAGATTCTAATCACATTCTGACTTTCAAAAGGACAATGGATGACTCACACAATAACAGAAAGACAATTCCCACCTAGACTAGATATACAGACACATAATAGCAGGAGGTCTCAGCCTTAGATTGTCTGTGCTGTGTATATTCTCCTGCTCTGTGTCTCACACCTAAGCTAGATATACACACATAACAGCAGGAGGTCTCAGCATTAGAGCAGGAGGTTGCAATAAGCTCAAACATTCTGAGTCTAGGGGGGGTTGGAGCAGGTAATACTGAATTGTGCTGTCAACTTATACTCCAACAAAATACAGGAATCCCAACTCTGTATCAATTCCCTCCAGTCCTCAGAGTCTCTGGGAATTCATGGAAACTGTGTAAACCTGAATCCAGGGTAAAAGTACTCCAAATGTAACCTGGGCACCCACCTCCCAAATCATAGTATCCCCTCAAGTTCCTGGGTCCATAGTGTGAGGAGGCTGTGGTTTGCCCACCTGCTCAATTTTGTTCCATTTGCCTAAACACTGTTCTAAAGTCTAAGAAGGGAGACAAGCCTGCTAGTACTCATAGCGCTATTAGCCATTCTGAGCCGTCTACTTCTCAGGAATCTGGGTTCTCAGAAATTACTAACCTTTCTACATTGCCTGCTCCACATGCAGTTCCCCATAACTCAACTAATCCTTCATCTGGAGGGGGCCTTTTTCCAGCAGACTTTACCGTGCAGTTACATTCAGCAGTGTCTGCGACCCTGAGTGCCTTACCTTGCACTAAGAAAAGCAAGAGAAAGGTTAAACATAGTTCTCCTAACCTAGAGTCATCTAAATATCTGTCGGATTTAGCTACTATATCCCAGATATCCAAGGATGAGTTAAACTTTGTAGCTTCAGAGGGTGAACGTTTTGATTCAGAGACTTCTATTTCTAAACCTCCTTCAGCGGAGGAACCTTTAGATTTAAAATGAAGCATCTGCTTTTTTTTTTATTAAAGGAGGTTTTGTCTACACTAGAGGTTCCATAGGCTACACTCCCTGAGGAACCTAAGATCCTTAAATTAGACAGGGTTTATGAAGATAGGAAGGTCCCTCTGACTTTTCCTGTTCCAGTTAAGATGGCGAACATTATTAGTAACAAAGGGAAAGAGTAGGAACTTTCTATTCCCCCTTGTCTACTTTAAAAAAATGATTCCCGGTCCCTGACTCTCAATTAGATTTGTGGGTCTACATCCCTAAGGTGGATAATGCTACCTCTACCCTGGCTAAGCATACTACTATCCTCTGGAGGATAGTTCTTCTTTTAGAGAGCCTATGGATAAGAAAATGGAAACTTTTCTGAGGAAATGTTTCAACATACAGGGTTTTTATTTCAACCAGCGGAAGCTGTAGCCATGGTTGCTGTAGCAGCTACCTACTGGTGTGACACTCTGTCGGAGCTCATTGAGGTGGAGACTCTCCTCAAGGATATTCAGGGGAGAATTAAAGCACTGAGAATGGCTAACACCTTCATCTGTGATGCGATTATGCAGATTATTCGCATAAATGCAAAGGCTGCTGGCTTTGTGGTTCTAGCCCACCAGGCTCTCTGGTTGAAAGCTTGGTCTGTGGATATGACTTCTAAATCCAGACTCCTTTCTCTTCCCTTCAAGGGGAAGATTTTATTCGGTCCAGGGCTGGACTCCATTATCTTTACGGTTACCGGAGGGAAAAGTGCCTTCCTACCGCAGGATAAAAAGAATAGGCCTAAGGGTAGGCAACTGTCTAATTTTCGTTCCTTTCGTGCTGACAAGTCACAACGACAGCAGTCCTCTTCCAAGTCCGAGCAGCCCAAGAGTTCTTGGAAGCCGGCTCACTCCTGGAATAAGTCCAAACAGACTAAGAAGCCCACCAAGAACAAATCGGCATGAAGAGGTGGCCCCCGATCCAGGATCGAATTGAATAGGGGGCAGACTGTCTGTGTTTTCAGAGGCTTGGTTCCACAACGTACTGGAAGTTGTATCTCTAGGATGCAGAATAGGATTCAAGTCTCATCCGCCCAGGGGCAGATTCCTACTCTCCACTCTGTCTACTAGACCAGAAAAGAGGGCTGCCTTAATAGGTTGCATAAGGGATCTCTCCTCTCTAGAAGTAATTGTTCTGGTACCTACAGCAGAAAGAGGTTTGGGGTTTTATTCAAACCTTTTTGTTGTTCCAAAGAAGGAAGGAACTTTTCGTCCAATTTTGGACCTAAAGTGCCTAAACAAGTTTCCGAGTGTTCCCTCTTTCAAGATGGAGACAATACGGTCAATCCTTCCTCTGGTTCATGAAGAACAGTTTATGACCACAATAGACCTGAAGGATTCATACCTTCATGTCCCGATTCAGAGGGAACATTTTCAGTTAATAAGGTTTTGCTTTTCTGGACCAGCACTTTCAGTTCATAGCTCTTCAGTTTGGCCTAGCTACTGCTCCAAGAAAATTTACAAAGGTTCTGGGTGCTATTTTAGCCATTGCCAGAACACGAGGTATTGCAGTAGCACCTTACCTGGACAATATCTTGGTACGGAGACCATCTTTTTGTCTAGCAGAAGAACATTCAGAGTCCCTTCTTAATCTTCTTCGATCACATGGATGGAAGATAAACTGGAAAAGAGTTCTCTTACTCCAAGTACAAGGGTGAATTTTCTTGGAACTATAATAGACTTCATAACCATGAGAATATTCCTCACAGTTCAGAGACGTTGCAATCTAACTTCTGCATGTCTTGCCCTCCAGGCCTCCTCGAGACCCTCAGTGACTCAGTGTATGGAGGTAATCGGACTCATTGTGTCCTGCATTGACATCATACCTTTTTGCCAGATTTCATTTCAGACCTTTACAACTATGCATGCTGTGACAATGGAACGGCGCCCATTCAGATCTGTCTCAACAGATCATGCTGGACAGCCTGTCGAGAGACTCACTTTCCTGGTGGCTCTGTCCAGATCATCTGTCCCAAGGCACGTGCTTTTTGAGACTGTCCAGGGAGATTGTGACTACGGACACAAGCCTTTCCGGTTGGGGGCTGTTTGGGGTGCCAAGAAAGCACAAGGTCTGTGGACTCAGGAGGAGTCCTCCCTTCTGATAAATATTTTGGAACTCCGGGCAATCTTCAATACCTTGGAGAATTAGCCCCTTCTGGGTTCGTCCCAGTTTATCAGATTCCATTCAGAAAATATAACATCGGTTGCCTATATCAACAATCAGGGGGAACAAGAAGTTCCTTGACGATGAGAGAAGTATCTCAGATACTAGAGTGGGCGGAGACTCACAAATGTACACTGTTAGTGATTCACATTCCGGGGGTGGACAGCTGAGAAGCGGACTCCCTCAGCAGGCAATCCTTTCACCCAGGGAAATGGTCTCTTCACCCCGAGTTGTTAGCAGAGATATACAGTAATTGGGGGATGCAAGAGATAGATCTCATGGCATCCCGCCTCAATACCAAGCTACTGGTCAAGGTCGAGGAAGATCCTCAGGTGGAGCTGATAGATGCCCTATCAGTACCATGGAGGTTCATACTCATATATATTTTTCCTCCATTACCACTTCTCCCTTGTGTTGTGGCTCGCATCAAGCAGGAGCGAGCATCTGTGATTCTGATTGCTCCGTCATGGCCGTGAACGATGTGGTTTGCGGATCTGGTAGGGGTGTCCTCATCTCCTCAGTAAAGCTTACCTTGTCACAGAGATCTGCTGATACAGGGTCCCTTCATTCATCAAAATCTAGATTCTCTAATTTTCACTGCATGGAAATTAAACGCTTAGTCTTAGCCAAGAGAGGGTTCTCTGAGAGTTGACACCCTGGTTCAAGCTCATGAGCCAGTTACTTGTCGTATCTACCATAAAGTGGGGAGGACTTACTTGTACTGGTGTGAAGTGTGTGGCTTTTTCTGGCATAAGGTTAAGGTTTCCAGGTTTTTATCTTTTCTGCAGGATGGACTATAGATTGGTCTATCTGATAGTTCCCTGAAGGGACAAATATCGGCCCTGTCAGTGTTACTGCACAAAAGATTGGCTGAGCTTCTGGATGTGCATTTTTTTGTTAAGACTCTGGCTAGTACCCCTGTTTAGATTTAGGGCTCTGCCTTGGAGCCTCAATGGAGCCTCAAGGAGTGTTCTTAGTGTTTTGCAGCAGTCTCCATTTGAGTCTGTGCATTCTGTTGACATTACATTGTTATCTTGGAAGGTTCTTTTTTGTTGGCTATTGCCTCTGCGCACAGAGTTTCTGAGATTTCTGCTTTGCAATGTGATCCCGCTTATCTTTTCTTTCATGCTGATAAGGCAGTTTTATGCACTAGGGTTCCTCCCTAAGGTGGTGTTGAATCATATCATTAATTAAGACATTGTTGTTCCTTCCTTGTGTCCTAATCCTTCTTCAGCGAAGGAACTTTTGCATCACAATCTAGATGTGGTTCGTGTCTTGAATTTCTATCTTCAGGCTACTAAGGAATTCAGATAATCTTCCTCTTTGTTTGTCATGCGGAGAAGTGCAAGTGGCCGAAGGCTACTACGACTTCTCTATCTTTCTGGTTGAGGAGTGTCATCAGCTAAGCTTATGAGACAGTGGGATGACAGCCTCCTTAGAAGATACCTACTCATTCCACTAGAGCAGTGGCTTCCTCTTGGGCTTTTAAGAATGAAGCCTCAATGGATCAGATGTGTAAGGCGGCTACCTGGTCCTCCTTACACACTTTTTCTAAATTTTACAAGTTTGATGTGTTTGCTTCAGCTGAAGCAGCTTTCGGGATAATAGTTTTGCAGGCTGTAGTGCCCTCAGAATACGGTCTCCCTCTTGTTTTCTGTTCCCTCCTGTTATTCATTCAGTGTCCTCTGGAGCTTGGGTATAGTTTTCCCAACAGTAAGGAATGAAGTTGTGGACTCTCCCTGCCATACGGAAGGAAAACATAATTTATGCTTACCAGATAAATTCCTTTCCTTCCTGGCAGGGAGAGTCCACAACCCCGCTCGTAAAATTGTTTTTGATGTGCGGCTCTGTTTTTATATATTATTTCTTCTGGCACCTTATTTTACCTTGATGTTTCTCCTACTTTTCCTTGTTCCTTCGGCAGAATGACTGGGGGATAGGAGAAGTGGGAGGGATATTTAGGCCTTTGGCTGGGGTGTCTTTGCCTCCTCCTGATGGCCAGGTGTTGTATTTCCCAACAGTAAGGAATGAAGTTGTGGACTCTCCCTGCCAGGAAGGAAAGGAATTTATCTGGTAAGCATACATTATGTTTTTTTTTTCCTAATCCTGGCAAATTATCCTTTGGGTATATTTTGAAGCCATTTTTATCTTGGCAACTGTTGATATTAAGATATGTGTTCTGTTCAACTGTTTTAAAGTAGGTTTTTGTTATTATTTTATTGCCTTCACTTATAATTTCTACATTAAAAAATTCACATTGTTTGTTATCTATTTCCTAATAAAAAATTAAACCTAAATTATTGTTATTTAGATGTTTCAAAAATACTTTTAAAGAGGAAATATCCCCTTGCCAAATTATTAATACATCGTCTATATACCTTCTGTATACTTTTAAATTCTTTGCAAATTTTATTTGATTCCAAACAATTCCCAATTAGCTAAAACCAGGTTTACATAGCTAGGGGCAAATCTAGTCCCCATAGCTGTACCTCGTATTTGTTTGTAAAATTTTCCATTGAAAGACAAATAGTTGTTTTCAAGGATAAATTGCATACTTTTAATTAGGAACTCTCTCTGTGTATATGTTGGAAAGTCATATTCAAAGAAGTTTATCTTTATTATCTCTAACTTCTTTGTTGTTAATTACTGTGTATAGAGAGCTAATGTCAGCTGTTATAAAGTACCAAGAGGGATCCTAAGTTATATAATCAAGGATTGTTAAGAGTTCTGTACTTTCTTTTAAATAGGGTATGCTCTTTGGAACAAGAATCTGCAAAAAGAGATCTACATGCAGTTATAGATTAGATGATATACTGCCAATACCCAAAATTATTGGTCTGCCTGGGGGATTTGAAATATTCTTATGGATTTTCCAGAGATGGTATAGGATTGGAATTCTATGTTCTTTAATCAGTAGAAAATCAAATTAATCTTTATAAATGGCTTTGGTTTGTAATCCTAACTTCAATAATTTTCCAAGTTCTTTAATATTTTAGTTGAGTCCTGTCTGAGTTGGTAACTTTTGTCATCAGACAATAGGCGGAGGGCTTCGTTTTTATAGGTGTCAGTGTCCTGTATGACTACCCCTCCACCCTTGTTTGGTAGGTTTAGACTGTCTAGCTGGTGGGGAATCTAGCACACCTGAAGTAAACTTTATCCCAAAGTTTAAAGAGTTATAGTTAGTTGTAGTAGGTGGCGCAAAACAAGTTGCTATTCCCAATGTGTCTTACTGTAAATATGTGTGATAATATGTGGGCTCAATATATGTTAATGTTTTGATGAGTCCTAATTTTATATTCTCTTTTGGAAAAAATGGATGTCGAAACTATTTAAGAAATAAATATGATCCTTTATTTGATTATGGTAAATTTACCCAATAGTAGTGATGCTAAAAGTACAGTTAAACAAAAATTATTACAATTCCTTCAAAGTTTAAAAAATGACACCGGTGTCTCTATGTATAAAAATGTACATAATATATAAAAAATAAATTAAATTAAAATAATAACGTTGAAATCTTATAATTTATACAGTTTTGGGTTTATCACAAGTTGTAATTTCTAACAGAATGTTTGTAGATACAGTTTTATAGTGGATAAAACAATAGTTGCTGTATAGTTCATATAGGATACTTTGTTTCAAGTTCAGCTATGCAATTGAGATCTTATCTTAGGCAACTATATATCAAATGTAGAGGTATGTTGGTGTGATTTTTATCACACTATAATATAAGTATACAAATTAGTACCTTGAAGTGTATCTGTTTGATATCACTTTTGTGAGATAATTGCGGTTAAATAAACGCCGCTATGCCAGTGTTTTGATTTAAGTTTCAAGATCAAGCTGGTGGCAGTTCTATATGAGCTGCTGGCGGTTAAATAAATGCCGCTTTGGTTTCCTCTTATTAGGTGGGCTTATCTGTTTGCTGCGAGAAAATTCACTTTTATATAAGTGTTTGGGTAGTTGTCGTGGCCGCTCAGTTACCTTATCCTTTGTCGGTCAGTGACCGATCGCGCTCTTAATGGTTTCTTGGTGGGATCTTCGTTGCGGTTAAGTGCTAACCGTTTGCTGATGTTTTTTAAGTATCTCCGGTTTTTCTATTCTGTGGCTTGTCTGTCGGTCAGTGACCGATCACGATGGTATGGTTGTTGGATAACCTCCTGATGTGGAATTTTTGCGTGCCTTTCCGGTCTGTTGTTCCCAGGTTTCTTAGATGTCGGTCAGTGACCGATCTGGGTGCTGCAATGTGGTTGTTTGGGATAAGTAGAAAGTTTGTAGGATAAGTAGAAAAAGGATTTCTAGTTATCAATGTGATCTTTGCGGTTAAATATATGCCGATCAGTGGGAACTTGAATATTTCAACTGGGTATAGCTGGTATTCACTTTGTCTTCTCAAATCCTGTGCAGGTGTGCTCTGGTATCAACATGTTTCGGCTGGACCCCTCCACCCTTGTCTGCTTGTGTGTATACAATACTGTCATTATTTTTAAGTTCATTAATTGCCTTTCTTTTGTATATATTTAAATTATATTTCTTATTTCCCTCATCATATTCTGAACAGTCTTTTTTTGGCTTGTCTTTTTCGTTGGGATCTAACTTTCTCAGATCCAGGGTAGATAAATTTTAAAAGATTCTAAAAACCCACCCCTATTATTTATAGGGTTAAATTTAGAATGTGGTCTTAAATTAGTGTAATTGAATATTTCTTTATCAGAATGTTCACTTTCTTTATTTAGTTGCTCTAATGTATAGAGGTCCAAAATATCTATTTTTGTTTGATTTTTTTATTTGTTGGTTTATATCCCAAATTTTAATAGGGGCATCTGCCATTTTTCTTTTTTTGTATGTCAAAATGTCTATTGAAAGCTTCCTAACAAATTTTTGAAAACCAATTTGTAGGTCTACATATCTTGAATATGTTGTGGGAGCAAAATTGAGACATTTTCTAATGAGATTAATTTGTTTTACAGTAAAACAAACAGAGGAGAGATTAAAGATACCTAAATTCCTTAATTCTTCATTATTCAGTTCCCTAATCATTCTATTAAAGATTCCATTCTTCCTCCATGCGTACCTCTGACTCTGTGGCCTCCGCTATGCTGAATTGTCCTTTGATAAGTTACTTCTGTTCTTTTTCTTTTGGTCTTTCCCAAATTTCCAAACCAGTTTTTTGATGTACTTGATTCAGGATTATCAGTATTCTCTCTTGGAGTTAACATGGGTTCGTTGTTTTCTACTTCTAAAATGATAAAATTAGGTGATAAATCTTCTAGGATTTTATAGCGGTTACTTTGTTTAGTGTCTTTAACCTCTTTAAATTCAAGAGACCGAGGCTCTTCTTTGTCTCTAATCCTAGAAATGCCCCCTACTGTACCTGGCAAATTTGAATTTTCCCATCTCTCTTTTGTTTTTGCTTTTTCTTTTTTATAAACTAATTCCCATTCACTGTCTGATTCAATATCAGTAGATATAGTTCTCTGGTTTGTGTGTCTTTCTTTGAATGTAGACCACCCTTGTGTATTATGGTCAGCTTTAGCAGTTGACCTCTGATTAAATGGATTAGGAGTGGTGCTAGTTTGTATTTGTGAAGAGGCAAAAGTTCTAGTGTGTTGTCCCACCCTAGGTTTATCATCTCTCATATATGAGAGGGTGAGCATTTATTTTATTTTTTTATTACAATTTTGGTTTTGTGGATATCTTGGTTGATTATTATAAGGTTTATTTTTCCAAATTTTCTTTCTGTTCTCATTATAATCACTAATGTCTCTTTCAAATTGAGTTTTCTTTTTAAACATAATTTCATCCTCAAAGGCATCTAGTTTTCCTTTTAAATCATTAAAAGAGATCTCAAATTGTTCAGTTCCCTGATATTTATCTAATAATTTCACTAAAATGTCTAATTTAGTTTCAATTTCTTTTAAATATTTTTTCCTTAGTATTTCAATTAATTTGAAAGAGCAATTGTCTATACATTCTTTCATAAAATTATCATCATCTAATCCATATATAAGATCAAACAATTTATAAATTGTGATTCAGTTTATGTCATTAAAGGGACACTGAACCCAAATTGTTTTCTTTCATGATTCAGATAGAGCATGAAATTTTAAGCAACTTTCTAATTTACTCCTACTATCAATTTTTCTTCATTCTCTTGCTATCTTTATTTGAAAAAGAAGGCATCTAAGCTATTTTTTTTTTCAGAACTCTGGACAGAACTTTTTTATTGGTGGATAAATTTATCCACCAATCAGCAAGGACAACCCAGGTTGTTTACCAAAAATGGGCCGGCATCAAAACTAACATTCTTGCTTTTCAAATAAAGATACCAAAAGAATGAAGAAAAATTGATAATAGGAGTAAATTAGAAAGTTGCTTAAAATTTCATGCTCTATCTGAATCATGAAAGAAAAAAATGTGGGTTCAGTGTCCCTTTAATGTGTTAAGATGTAGCTGCAATTGGTTTTACGTTGGTCGTACTACACGGCCATTACGAGAATATACAAACATCTCTAAAACATTGAAATAGGTTTTCCTAAACATTCTGTCTCTCAACATTTTAACCAGGTACATGGAAGAACTAAAAAAGATCTTTCATTTTGTGGACTTGAGCATATTCCTATAAACAGACGCAGAGGTGATCGAGAGAACCCTAAACCAACGTAAAACATACTGAATACTCAGACTCCAAACTTTACAACCCAAGGGTCGAAAGAAAATTTTGATCTTGTATCTTTCTTATAAAATATCTTAACATCTTTACATCTGTTAGTAAACATTTTCCAGTTCAATTTATATATAGAATCTAAGAAATTGGCATTCTACTTTAGATAAAAACTTATGCTTTTTTGTTGTTCATTGTTTTTTTACAAATAAATATTTTTTGTTACATTATTTGTCCTTTTTTAAAAAAATTTTTAATCTTGCATATATTTGTGTCTTAGATGGTTCATCGGAGACTCCTAGCTGGCAGGAGTCCCTTGACCTACCCTTTATATTTGGCAATATTAAAATGGACAATCTATAGACTTACTGTTGACATACAGCTGTATGCAAAAGTTTAGGCACCGCTGACAATTTCCATGATATTCATTTATAAATAATTGGGTGTTTAGATCAGTAATTTCATTTTGATCTATCAAATAACTGAGGAACATTGTATTGAAAATGTGCAATATGAATCAAAACAAAAATAGACAGGTGCATAAATTTGGGCACCCCAACAGAAAATTTGCATCAATATTTAATAGAGCCTCCTTTAGCAGAAATAACAGCCTCAAGACACTTTCTATAGCCTGTAATGAGTGTCTGGATTCTGGATGAAGGTATTTTGGACCATTCCTCCTTGCAAATCATCTCCAATTCAGTTAGGTTTGGTGGTTGCCGAGCATGGAGAGCCCGCTTCAAATCACCCCACAGATTTTCAATGATATTCAGGTCTGGGGAATGGGATGACCATTCCAGAACATTGTACTTGTTCTTCTGCATAAATGCCAGAGTAGATTTTGAGCAGGGTTTTGGGTCGTTGTCTTGTTGAAATATCCAGCCCCGGTGTAATTTCAACTTTGTGACGGATTCCTCAACATTATTCTCAAGTATCTGCTGATATTGAGTGGAATCCATGCGACCCTCAACTTTAACAAGATTCCCAGTACCGGCACTGGCCTCACAGCATGATGGAACAGCCACCAAATTTTATTGTGGGTAGCAAGTGTTTGTCTTGGAACGCTTTGTTCTTTTGCCGCCATGCATAATGCCTCTTGTTATGACCAAATAACTCAATCTTTGTTTCATCAGTTCACAGCACCTTCTTGCAAAATGAAGCTTGGTTGTCCAAATGTGCGATTGCATACCTCAATCGACTCTGTTTGTGGCATGTGTGCAGAAATGGCTTCTTCCACATCACATACAGCTTCTCCTTGTGCAAAGTGTGCTGAATTGTTGAACGATGCACAGTGACACCATCTGCAGCAAGATGATGTTGTAGGTCTTTGGAGGTGGTCTGTGGGCTGTTTTTGACCGTTCTCACCATCCTTTGCCTTTGCCTCTCCGATATTTTACTTGGCCTGCCACTTCTGGCCTTAACAAGAACTGTGCATGTGGTCTTCCATTTCCTCACTATGTTCCTCACAGTGGACACTAACAGCTTTTGGGGCCAATTTATCAACCCTCTGTCAGACATGATCCGATCAGCGGATCATGTCCGACAGACATCACAGAATGTGGAGAGCAATACGCTCTCCACATTTAGCATTGCATCAGCAGCTCTTGTGAACTGCTGGTGCAACACCGCCCCCTGCAGATTCGCGACCACTAGCAGGGGGTGTCAATCAACCCGATCGTATTCGATCGGGTTGATTTCCCACAATCTCTGTCCGCCTCCTCAGAGCAGGCGGACAGGTTATGGAGCAGTGGTCTTTAGACTGGTGCTTCATAACTGGTGTTTCTGGCAAGTCTGAAGGCTCGTCAGAAACACAGCCCTTCAAGCTCCATATGGAGCTTGATAAATAGGCCCCTAAATCTCTACAATAGCTTTTTTGTAGCCTTCCCCTAAACCATAATGTTGAACAATCTTTGTTTTCAGGTCATTTGAGAGTTGTTTTGAGACCCCCATCTTGCCACTCTTCAGAGGAGAGTCAAAAAGAACAACAACTTGCAATTGGAAACTTTAAATACCTTTTCTCATGATTGGATGCACCTGTCTATGAAGTTCAAGGCTGAATGGGCTCACCAAACCAATTGTGCGTTCCAATTAATTAGTACTAGGTAGTTACATGTACAGGTAGCCCTCAGTTTACGCCAGGGTTAGGTTCCAGAAGGAATGGTTGTAAATCGAAACCGTTGTAAATTGAAACCCAGTTTAAGATTTAACTCAATGGGAAGTGAGGGAAATAGGTTCCAGGCCCCTCTCAAAATTGTCATAAGTAACACCTAATACATTATTTTAAAGCTTTAAAATGAAAACTTTAAATGCTAAACAGCATTATAAACCTAATAAATTAATCACACAACACAGAATATATAATTAAAGTTAAATGAACAAAAACATTTGCTAAACAGCATTATAAACCTAATAAAATAATCACACAACACAGACTTCACTTGCATTTTTCTGCAAACAGTTATTTCTATGCATTCCAATCTGGACTGATTTATAGACAGGAAGATCTTGTTCCTTTGAAATCAGGTCGATAGCTCAGGTCTGGTTAAACTGATTAATTTCAGCTTGCTTGGCTTTGCTGCAACACAAGCGGACAGCTCCACCTACTGGCTATTTTAATACATGCACTGGTTCTCAATGCTTTTCAATAGTAGTCACATGACTGGAAAAAAGGTTGTTATTCTGAAACGGTATAAATTGAACCGTTGTAAACCGAGGGCCACCTGTATTCAAATCAACAAAATGATAAGGGTGCCCAAATTTATGCACCTGTCTAATGTTGTTTTGATACATATTGCACATTTTCTGTTAATCCAATAAATCTCATTTCACTACTGAAATATTACTGTGTCCTTCAGTTATTTGATAGATCAAAATGAAATTGCAGATACAAACACCCAATTATTTATAAATGAAAATCATGGAAATTGTCAGGGGTGCCTAAACTTTTACATACGATTGTAAATAAGAGGATATATAATATGTGTATATCCTCTAGGTATTGTACCATAAAACAGTAGAGAATTTGTTATGCATGTAAATGATATATGTTCCAATTTGTGAATCTATTTGCTTTAATACCTCATTGATACTCTTGAATTTAGATTAGTTATTTTAAAATAGTAGAAGTCTGAGTACATGTTAATGTATGTTAATATTAGGAAACTCCATGCATGAGCATCTATAATAATTGTCTTTGCATATATAACAAGTTAAGACTAATATTGGTTAGAAATATAACAATAGATTGAAAATTCAAGTTCAGTGTGTCAATCATAGAGGGATTGTGGATCTGATTGGCGATCGCCAAATCGGAAGTCTCTGTTTCTTTTCACACCTAATAACAATAAGTTACTACATAATACGAGGATGTAATGTATATTCAGTTGAGTTGATATATGTTTGCTTTTTTCCTGATGCACAATAGTTTGAATGCAACAGCTGATGTAAAATGGAGTCTTAAGCTGTCAATCATAGAATTTGTGAGTTCCGAATGGTTACCGCCACATCGGAAGTCATACCTTTTTAGCCTTAAATAACAGCTAGCCATGTTACACTAACTATACACCTGAGGAAGGGGCGTGACCCAGAAATGTGTTGTGAGTATCTACAGGTTTCTTCTGGCCAGAGTAGTGTGCTACGGTTAGAGGTTATTAAAGGGGCAGTCAACAGCAGAATTTGTGTTGTTTTAAAAGATAGATAATACCTTAATTCCCCATTCCCCAGGTTTGCTTAACCAACACAGTTATAATAATACATGTTTTACCTTTGTGATTACCTTGTTTCTAAGCCTCTGCAGACTGCCCCTTATTTCAGTTCTTTTGACAGACCTGCATTTTATCCACACAGTGCTCATTCCACGGTAAATTCATGTGCATGAGCTCAATGTTAAATGAAACACATGAACTAACTACCTTTAGTGATGAAAAACTGTCAAAGTGCATTTAGATTAGAGGCGGCCTTCAAGGTCTAAGAAATTAGCATATGGCACCTCCTAGGTTTAGATTTCAACTAAGAATACCAAGAGAACAAAGCAAAATTGGTCATAAAAGTAAATTGGAATGTTGTTTAAAATTACATGCTCTATTTGAATCATGAAAGGTTTTTTGGACTTGACTGACCTATCCGTTTTTATTCTATTTTATTGTGCTTGCTGTAGACTGTTTTATTTCTCTTGCTTTGTGTCTGAATATCGTCATTCACTTGCTATATACATCCCAATATCCTATTTAGGATTTGTTCTTTGTATTTTGTATACAATTTTTGTGCTTATAATTGTAAGAAAGCTACATCATGTTAAACGTTTGATACAAACAATGCTCTATTGCGTTACTTTGTAACCATTTTACTCTGTACAATTTATTCGCAATTGATTGACAATCTGTTTTTATGAATAAAATATTTTATTTTAGATTCACATCATCGTCACTTCTTACTAGCGCTGTTAAGTGTTTTGTATGTACATGTTTCTTGTTTTTTTTTATATAACAGCTTCTTACTTTATATCACATAATAAATATTAACACATCTATATTAAAAGTTTCTAACGAATGGCGCTCTCATATTTCTTTACACACACACATATATGTGTATATATATATATATATGTATACATAAATAAATATGTTTATCTTCCTAATGCTAATAAAATTATTATTATTATAGTAAAATAAAAAAATATTTACATAAGCAATATTTAATAGAAATGTTGCATTAGCACCGGTGTTCATTTTAGTTATATAAATATTATGCATAACTGTTTGAAGCCAAGTATCATATCAAAAGGGGCTTCTGTGGGAACTCTGGTATTCCATTATATGAAAGTAGTGATCCCTTTGTGAAAGTGATATTGAAAGAATAAGACAGTATCTGCAATGGTGCAGAAGTGAGTAGAAGTAATGGAAAGTAATTGTATCATTCTGAAGAGTAACTGCATTCATTTGCACTAGGGGTTGATTTACGAATTGCCGGACGGACATGATTCGCGGTTGCATACACTGTCGGCATTTAACAGTGCATAAGCATTGCACATTCACAGCTAAACGGCTGCTATCAGAGGGTGTCAATCATTCTGATTGTAGCAGTTAAGGAGCAGCAATCTTACGTCCTCTGCTTCTTAATTTCAGTTTCCGGATCGCCGGAAAATACGGGCAGAGAAAGCAGCATCCACTGCTTATTAAATCTCCCCCCTAGTGAGGGGTTGTTTTATATAGGATAGGAATCACTTTGGGGTTCTGGGGTTCTGTCAATGCTTTTTAAATGTTAAAATGTTACAGGGCTGGTTTATTTGGTAAACCCCGTTCTAAGGCATAAAACATGACATATTCCTTATTCTTGATAGCAAAAATAGATATTCTGTGTTGTCATTTTTATGATAAGCATTGTAACAGAAGAAATTAATTAAAGGGATATGAACTTTAAAATTCAATTCTCATGATTCAGAGCATGCCCTTTTAAAAACTTTACAGTCTGTATTTACTTAATTTTCTTGAAGAACATACTTATACAGGCTCAGGAATGTGGATGTATCTTGAATACTGTTTGTAACAACATTGTATATTGTTGTAAACAGTGCTGCCAAATAGGGCTTGATTTATCAAGTGACAGCGGACAGGGGCATACATATGTGTCCCTGTCCGCCACAGCTCGCCTCTGATGACCACTGCTAGATAAATACTGACTGTAGGTTCTCTTGTGAGAACCTGCTGTCAGAATGGGGCAAACTGCTTATTAAATCGAGCCCATAGCGCTGAAGATACGTGCATGGTCTTGAGCCTACTTACTTGTCAGATTTACTTAAAGGGACAGTCTATTCAAAATTAATGATCCATGATTTAGATAGGGCATGCATTTTTAACCCCTTAATGACCGGACCATTTTTCAATTTTCTTACCCTTAATGACAATGGCTATTTTTACATTTCTGCAGTGTTTGCGTTTAGTTGTAATTTTCCTCTTACTCATTTACTGTACCCACACATATTATATACCGTTTTTCTCGTCATTAAATGGACTTTCTAAAGATACCATTATTTTCATCAAATCTTATAATTTACTAAAAAAAAATGATAAAATATGAGGAAAAAATGGAAAAAACACACTTTTTCTAACTTTGACCCCCAAAATCTGTTACACATCTACAATCACCAAAAAACACCCATGCTAAATAGTTTATAAATTTTGTCCTGAGTTTAGAAATACCCAATGTTTACACGTTCTTTGCTTTTTTTTGCAATTTATGGGGCAATAAATACAAGTAGCACTTTACTATTTCCAAACCACTTTTTTTCAAAATTAGCGCTAGTTACTTTGGAACCCTGATATCTGTCAGGAATACCTGAATATCCCTTGACATGTATATATTTTGTTTTAGAAGACATCCCAAAGTATTGATCTAGGCCCATTTTGGTATATTTCATGCCACCATTTCACCGCCAAATGCGATAAAAAAAAAAAAAAGTTCACTTTTTCACAAATTTTGTCACAAACTTTAGGTTTCCCACTGAAATTATTTACAAACAGCTTCTGCAATTATGGCACAAATGATTGTAAATGCTTCTCTGGGGTCCCCTTTTTCAGAAATAACAGACTTATATGGCTTTGTGGTTGCTTTTTGGTAATTAGAAGGTCGCTAAATGCCGCTGCGCACCACACGTGTTTTATGCCCAGGAGTGAAGGGGTTAATTAGGGAGCTTGTAGGGAGCTTGTAGGGTTAATTTTAGCTTTAGTGTAGTGTAGTAGACAACCCCAAGTATTGATCTAGGCCCATTTTGGTATATTTTATGCCACCATTTCACCGCCAAATGCGAGCAAATAAAAAAAAAACTTTACATTTTTAACAATTTTAGGTTTCTCACTGAAATTATTTACAAACAGCTTGTGCTATTATGGCAGAAATTGTTGTAAAAGCTTCTCTGGGATCCCCTTTGTTCAGAAATAGCAGACTTATTTGGCTTTGGCGTTGCTTTTTGGTAATTAGAAGGCCGCTAAATGCTGCTGCGCACCACACGTGAATTATGCCCAGCAGTGAAGGGGTTAAATTAGGTAGCTTGTAGGGAGCTTGCATTGTTAATTTTAGAGATCAGCCTCCCACCTGACACATCCCACCCCCTGATCCCTCCCAAACAGCTCTCTTCCCTCCCCCACCCCACAATTGTTCCCGCCATCTTAAGTACTGGCAGAAAGTCTGCCAGTACTAAATAAAAGAGTTTTTTTGTTTTTTTAAATAAAAATAATAAAATATTTTAGTTGTGATGGACCCCTGCCTTAGCACCAACCTCCCTGATCCCCCCCTCCAGCTCTCTAACCCTCTCCCCTACCTAATTACCACCATCTTGGGTACTGGCAGCTGTCTGCCAGTACCCAGTTTGGCCCCACAAACCAAAGTATTTTAATTTTATTTTTAACTTTTATTTTTATTTTTAATTAATTCTGTAGTGTAGCATCCTGATGCGACCCCACCACTCCTGACACAGACCACCTACAACAGTAACGTGCGGGGAGGTCAGTGGCTGTTGAGGTACTGGCTAGTATCAGAGCCATACTATGCATAGTATACAAACTATACCATCTGCATACAGCAATATCATACACATTACACCATAGGCATAATATACCAACTATTTGATATGCACACAGCAGTAGCATACACATTATAATGTATGCACAGTATACACATTACACCATATGCATACAGCAGTAGCAAACACATTCTCATTGGTTCATCAGGGGAACCAATGACGAGGCATATATGTGCAACCACCAATCAGCAGCTAGCTCATAGTAGTGCATTGCTGCTCCTGATGCTATTTATGTATGCTTATAAAAAATGGCTACAAATAGAACAAAGTAAATTTAATAATATAAGTGAACTAGAAATTTGTTTATAATTGCATTAAAAAGGGGCAGGCTAGTCCAAATTAAACGTTCATGATTCAGATAGGACATGTAATTATAACTTCCCAATTTAATGTTATCATCAAATGTGCTTTGTTCTCTTGGTATTCTTTGTTAAAGGCTAAACCAAGGTAGACACATATGCTTATTTCTAAGCCCTTGATGGCTGCCTCTTATATCAATACATTTGACATTTTTCATAGCTAGAGGGCATTAGTTCATGTGAGTTAAGGGGGCAGTCTGCATAGGCTTAGATGCAAGGTAAGATCACAGAGGTAAAAAGTATATTAATATAACCGTGTTTGCAAAACTGAGGGATGGGTAATAAAGGAATTGTTTATCTTTTTAAACAATTACAATTCTAGAGTAGACTGTCCCTTTAAGCATGCTTAACATCTGTTTTTATTGTAGATAATTTAAGAATTCATGAAGTGTAAATCTACCATTGTCTGTTCAATGATACACAAGAAGGTGGAATATATGTGGCTAAGATGATATAATATAAATGTCCCCATAAACTTTACAAAACTTCTCCATCACCTGTTGGATTAAAACATAATTTGTCTTTCTTTAACATCAGTTGTTCTTCTAGTATTTTGTATTTATTTGAATTATATTTAGAAACAAATCAGTCTTCTGTAATAGGTTTATGTTAATAAAAAATTTTAACACCTCTAAAGTGTACTCAGCTATCTTTTCTGATGCTCTAGTTGGGGTAAGAGGGCACCAGTGTGTGAGCAGCCCTGACCCAGAAGCACAGTGCTACACACTGTCAGGCAGCCTTGCACTTCCCTCCTTAAAGCTCTCCTGAAATGTTCTCACCTTGCAGTGCTGATCAGTTTGGTGTGGAGTCCCGGATGAGTCACCTAGGACTCCCCACCCAATCTATGTTACAGGGTGTGGACCCATTACACACCCTTACATGCACCCCCTACATTACTTATATTCACAGCAATGGTGCTCCTTCAACGATAACATACACCCAGGTGCAGATGTCCGTTCTAAACTTGTGGACACCCCTTATACTCTCCTACACTTACAAACACCCACTAGTATGTCTCCCACCATTTAGCAGAAACCTCCAAATAAATTGCTCATCTAATACACACCCCAAGCACCTTCCCACACTTTTTGTTACCTTTTATGGATTTTTTTTTTTAAAGGGATATTGCACTGTAAAATTCAGGAGTGAGTCAGCAGTGGCAATCCATGCCAGTCACCTTACCAATATGTTCTCAATTTTCTATTCTTACAACTATATATTATAGTAAATAATGGCACAAACACATTTTCTGTTTTTTATTTGCTACACTTGTGGACACCCCACATGCTCTCCTACACTTACAAAGACCCACTAGTATGTCTCCCACCATTTAGCACAAACCTCCAAGTTCCTTCCCACACTTATACACACCCCAAGCACCTTCCCACACTTACTGTTACCTTTTATGGATTATTTATTTATTTTTTTAAGGGATATTGCAGTGTAAAATTCAGGAGTGAGTCAGCAGTGGCAATACCATGCCAGTCACCTTTCTAATATGTTCTCAATATTATATTTCTTAAAACTATATATTATAGTAAATAATGGCATAAACACATTTTCTGTTTTTTATTTAATTTATTTTGGTATATTTTAATCCAAAATCAGATATTCAGTTAAAAAAAAAATTGATGGTAGTAAAAAAAAAACTGTTTATGGTATTTTGGGGAATTCGCTGATCTGACCATTTTCCAAGCATGCAATGAGATGACTTCTCATCTTCTTGTTGTTGTATCTGCAAGTTGGATCCCCATTAGGTGTCAGTAGCTCAAAGGCATTTGCTATTGCATACACCCCACAGTCATTGTAATTTGGTTGCTGTTCCACGTTGAGAAAAGTCACTGTTTTGAGTGGCTCTGTGAGAACAGATCCATAGTAATCACACAGTTGTTTCTGGATGGCAGGGGAGAGGGAGCTAGGTGTCATACTGTCCGCTATTTCCACTTTATCTGTCCTGTAACAAGATGTGAACCAATGATGACGGACTGGATCATAGTGAATTTGTGCTGATAATCCCATAACAGGTTGAATAAACACCTGTGACAGGACAGTGGACTGCAAACCATCAACATGGAATTGTCTCTTCAGTAGACTCTGAGCTGCATCGATTATGGTGTCATCCAACCACTCCTGGCTCTGCAGAATTTCTCTATGCTCCTGAAACAGGCCAAGCTCAGACCAGTGTGTTTCCAGCCTTGTTGTCTCTCCCTGCTGAAGAAGGGGGGTTTTCTTCTCTGTGCCTTTGTTTTTCTGTGTACTTCTGCAATTTCTCTTTTGCATGAAAGTCCTTCTCCTCTTGCAGTCCTTTACCATTTGGTTAGTTGGAAGTTCAGGATTCATCCTGCAGTCTGGAGAGCTCTTACGTTTCCGCAGATTGGATTTTCCATACACAGGCTGAGAAGAACTCTGTTTAAGGCGATACGAATCTTCAGTCCTAATCTCTGCGTGACATTGCTTACTAAAGCTACCGCTTTTGAGTTGTCTTCGCTTACGGATCAAGGCTCTGCGATTCTTTGTGATGACTTTGTAATTTTGTTGTTGTCTAGTTAAAGAAAGCTTCCGAAGAAGTCTCTTCACTTTTGCTTTTGCACTAGTTATGCAACTGGCAAGAAGCAAAGCTCCAGGTATAAGCATCATAAGAATATGATACCAAGTATTCTGAAGTTCCATTATCTGCTTTGGCAAATACGATATCTTCAGGTTACTGCAGAAACAAAGTTAAATAAATGAATATTAAATTAATAATTTTGTAACTTTATCTATTTACAGCCAATCCTAAACCTGAACATCTACATTATGTTTATAAACTAACCCAAAAATAAAGATTATGGAGCCCCAAAAATTAATATTTGTTGCTATTCATGTTTGAAAGAGATGAACTTACCTTTTGAATTGTTCACACAATAGAATAGTAGATACACGAAATAACTGCTACACTCTTGAGAGATAAATTTGAAATGCTTTCCAAACACCAACCAGTGGTATAAATACCCTTGAACCAAAGTGAAATCGCAGGTGATGAAACAATGCTTTGGTCACAGTGCTCAGCTATGACATCACTGAAACACAAGCTATAGACTGTAACCATGGAAACAGAATGCCTCAATTTGACAGCCAGATTTGGCATGTATGTCCTTAAATAAAATTAAAAGAAATTATCAATATACAGTGCAATATCATATTGTTTAAATATTTTATAGAAGTTCAGCTCACATGTTTTAACTGTACTACAACTTTTGAGTTGAAGGGTATTGTGATATCTAAGTTTTATTCTACTGTTTATATGCCACGCTATGATGTTGAGGTTATCTATTTGGCATTGTGAATTACAAAAGAAAATGTTTGGGTTTTGCATTCCTTTAAAGGGACAGTCTAGTCCAAATTAAACTTTCATGATTCAGATTCATTTGAAACAACTTTCCAATTTACTTTTATCATAAAATGTACTTTGTTTTCTTGATATTCTTTTTTAAAGACTAAACCTAAGTAGGCTCATATGCTAATTTCTAAGCCCTTGATGGCCACCTTTTATCTGAATGCACTTGACAGTTTTGCACAGTTAGAGGGTGTTAGTTCATGTGTGCCATATAGATAACATTGTGCTCACTCCCAGCACTGATTGGCTGAAACACTGAGATGGGGGGGGCAGTCTGCAGAGGCTTAGATAGAAGGTAATCACAGAGGTAAAAAGTATAACAATAAAAAATTTGGAGTAGACTGTCCCTTTAAGTTCAGCAGAAAGTAAAGAATCCATATGGAATTTCATAACCAGATTACAGCCTCATACGAAAACTCTAAATATGACATTGATAACACGTTTTTAACTAAACACATAACCTAATTGTAACCTAACTCTATAAAAAGTTGAGGTAAGTCAAGGGGATGAAATGAGGTTAGGTTGAGACTTGTTTGCGGACAATAAAGACCACAGTCAATATTGCAATAAGGAGAAAATTTGGTTTACTTTGAGTTGTAATTATGAGGCTGCAGTACATTAAACTCAGGATTTATTTCCTCAGAAAATGTTTAGTTTTGCCAAGATAAAAAAAAAGATTGTATAGTATTTTGCATGACTTATTTTACCTGCATCTCCCACAATTTAAAGGGACATGAAACTCAATGTTTTTCTTTTATGATTTAATTTCTTATAATCATCATGTCTACTTGCAGAATGAACCAACCAGTTTAAAAACTCAAGTCACAATCCTTTAATCACTCCGCAGTGTGCACCAGCAATTTATACTCTTCTACTTATAATTTTAGCACTTTTTAGCAATCTCTTTTTGACAAGGTGATATTCTAATCTGTACAACTAGTACAACTGCTGGATCTGTGAACACACTATTCATTTTTATTAAAAAAAAAATTCAGACCTGCTCTGAGTGCTGTGGGCCCCCAGCAGCCTGAGACGCTGCCGTCCATGGTTAAGTTTAAGGAATAATATTGCAGCATGAAACATAAAACATTTACATTGCATGCTGCAATAATATTAGGTAAATTTCAATGGATGATGATGAACTTGCCATAATACCATCACAGTCACCACTGTGTCAGTCAGTGTTACAGGCCACAGCAGAGCAGCTCTCCTGCCTGAGTCAGTCTCTATCACCTCCTCCAGTTCCTGGCTTCTCCTCCTCTTCCTAGTTCCTCTTCTCAGTCTACAGTGCATTAATCAGCCTGTCCTCCAGTCCAGTGTGAAAACTCTGATCATGTCCTTCTGGTGCTGTCCAGCAACTTGACCGGCACTTATTGCTCCCCCCTAAGAGGCAGCTGTGAAAGCTGCCGCAATTGGGGGCTTATTGGCCGTGCTGAGCTTCAACCACCCAGTCGGTGGCGCTCATGGCTCATAGGCAGCATAGTAGTTATGTTGCACAATGGGGAGAGGCAGACCTGCTCACTGCCTCTCTCCATATCTTAACATGGGGGAATTTGTTAAAGAATAATTAATGATAATGATTTTTTTCCTCATATGACTGGTGAGGCACTGCCTCACCTGGCTCCACTGACTGCATCTTCCTGGCCCACAAAATGGCCCTCTGATCTGATGCTATAGAAGGAGGGACTAGCCCTCTTATCTGATGTGGTTGGAGGGTGGTAGGAGGGACCAGCCCTCTGATCTGATGTGGTTTGATGTTGGTAGGAGGAACCAGCCCTCTGATCTGATGTGGTTGGAGGGACCAGCCCTATGATCTGATGTTGTGGGGGTGGCAGAGAGGGGCCAGACCTCTGATTTGATGCAGTGGGTGGAGGGACCAGCTCTCTAATCTGATGTGGTGGGAGGGTGGCAGGGAGGGGCTATACCCTCATATGATTCTTGGGAGGGGGTGGAAATACCATGCCCTCATATGATTCTTGGGAGGGATAGACCATGACCTCATATCATGCTTGGGATAGATGGACCGTGCCTTCATTTAATGCTTGGTAGGGGGAGGGATCATGTCTCAAACAATGCTAGGAAGGGGTTTGGAGGACAGTGATGTTTGGGTAGGATTGAGGGGGAGGGAGGGGTATTGCCCCTCACACTGATGTTCAGATGGGAGGGAGGGAATCGGATAGCCCCTCACACTGAGTTTTGGATGGGAGGGAGGGGCCCTCAATACGCTGATGTTTGGTTGGGAGGGACCCACAGTACAGGAAATATATTTGGGTGGGAGGGAAGGGGAGGGACCCTACATAAAGAAAAAATGTTTTGGGTGGGGGCCCTACCTACAGTTTTGAGGGTCAATTTTTAGAATAACAGCCATTTTGTCATTCCAAATGTGTCCTGCACTCTTTGCCATAACAGTTCTAAAAATCCTCTTTCAGAAGTGTGGTGCACATGTGCAATTAGCGGCTTTCTGTGTCTGCTAATTCTGAAAACAGGGCATCCTAGAAAAGCTTTTCCAAGCATTTGTCTCATGACTGCACAAGTTATATGTAAATAATTTCTATAAGAAACCCAAAGTTTGTGAAAAAGTTAATGATTTTTTATATGATAACATTTGGTAGTTTGCATAAATAAAAAGAGAGAAGCGCTCAACCTGAGAACGAACAATAGCATAATAGCTTGTTCTATGGCTAGTTACCACCCAAGAAGCAGATTCTTTTTCCTCAACATGTGCCTTTCACAGAGAAGAACTTTCCTGAAGCATATCACTCTGACCCTGACTTCACAGTCCAGTCCAGCCCCGAAATACCAGGCAATCCCTTTCTGAACGAGAGAAACAGCTAACCTCCAGATGTACTTTTCGGCCTATTGTGGGACTCGTCAGTGAGGTGCAGCCATATCCCTCTAGGCACACTGAGCAAAGGGTCCACGACTGGATTCCCGCATCACACTTAAGGAAACTTCCCTAAGTGTCATAATTTGCATAAATAAAAAGAGAGAAGCGCTCAACCTGAGAACGAACAATAGAATAATTGCTTGTTCTATGGCTAGTTACCACCCAAGAAGCAGCCTCTTTTTGCTCAACATTTGCCTTTCACAGAGAAGAACTTTCCTGAAGAATAGCAGTCTGATCCTGACTTCACAGTACAGTCCAGCCCCGACATACCAGGCAATCCCTCTCTGAATGAGAGAAAGAGCAAAACCCCAGATGTACTTTTCGGCCTATTGTGGGCCTTGTCAATGAGGTGCAGCCATATCCCTCTAGGCACATTTTGGCGCTGGACTGCACTGTGAAGTCAGGATCAGACTGATATGCTTTAGGAAAGTTCTCTGTGAAAGGCACATGTTGAGCAAAAATATGCTGTTTCTTGGTTGGTAACTATCAACAGAACAAGCTATTATGCTATTGTTCATTCCCAGGTTGAGCGCTTCTCTCTTTTTATTTATGCAAATTATGACACTTAGGGAAGTCTCCCTAAGTGTGATGCAGGAATCCAGACGTGGACCCGTTGCTCATTGTGCCTAGAGGGATATGGCTGCACCTCTTGCCTGGTATTTCGGGGCTAGACTGTACTGTGAAGTCAGGATCAGACTGATATGCTTCAGGAAAGTTCTTCTCTGTGAAAGGCACATTTTGAGCAAAAAGAGGCTGCTTCTTCGGTGGTAACTAACCACAGAACAAGCTATTATGCTATTGTTCGTTCCAAGGTTAAGCGCTTCTCTCTTTTTATTTATGCAAATTATGACACTTAGGGAAGTCTCCCTAAGTGTGATGCGGGAATCCAGACGTGGACCCGTTGCTCAGTGTGCCTAGAGGGATATGGCTGCACCTCACTGACCAGGCCCACAATAGGCTGAAATGTACGTCTGGGTTTTTGTTGTTTCTCTCGTTCAGAGAGGGATTGCCTGGTATTTTGGGATTGTACTGTACTGTGAAGTCAGGATCAGACTGATATCCTTCAGGAAAGTTCTTCTTTGTGAAAGGCACACGTTGAGCAAAAAGAGGCTGCTTCTTGGGTGGTAACTAGCCACAGAACAAGCTATTATGCTATTGTTCGTTCCCAGGTTGAGTGCTTCTCTCTTTTTATTTATGCAAAATATGACACTTATTGAAGTCTCCCTAAGTGTGATGCGGGAATCCAGACGTGGACCCGTTGCTCAGTGTGCCTAGAGGGATATGGCTGCACCTCACTGTCGAGGCCCACAATAGGCCGAAACGTACGTCTGGGGTTTTGCTGTCTCTCTAGTTCAGAGAGGAATTGCCTGGTATTTCGGGGCTGGACTGTACTGTGAAGTCAGGATCAGACTGATATCCTTCAGGAATGTTCTTCTTTGTGAAAGGCACATGTTGAGCAAAAAGAGGCTGCTTCTTGGGTGGTAACTAGCCACAGAACAAGCTATTATGCAATTGTTCGTTCCCAGTTTGAGTGCTTCTCTCTTTTTTTTTTTTTATTTATACATTTGTTAGTTAACTGACTGCCAACTGGTCACATGAAATATGCCATAATGGGCCTGGATCAATAACTTGGGATGTCTACTTTATAAATATTAGATATGTGCGTTTCTTTTCGGCTGAATTTTGCTAAATTCGGAGATTCGGATGCCTCCGAATTTCTGAATCAGCACATCCCGAAAACTTCATTAAATGAATAAATTAGTTTCCGAATTTTCTGATCCATTATTCAACACTAGCTAAACCTATTTACCCCGAAACCACTGTTCCCAAACATCCCCAAAATGAACTAAACCTATTAAACCCTAAACTGCCGGCCCCCACATCGCAACATCCCAAATTAAACTATATTAGCCCCTAAACCTAACCCCCCCTAACTTTAACATAATTAAAATAGAGCTAAATTAAATTTACAATTATTAACTAAAAAATATTTAAAACTAAATACAAACCTGTTAGGTATTATTTTCAGAGGGGGAGTGTGTCAGTCACCACTTGGCCTGGATCATATATTGTCACCTGGATATGAATGGGTTACTTAATGACTGGATATCCCAGAGAACATGAATCAGACCACGCAGCAATCAGTCTAAAATCTGTTCTGTTTATTAGAAGATGAACAACACTTTTTATAGGCGATAGGGTTAAGCAGTGACATGTTCATAACTACAACATTTTACACAGTGTTTCTCAGGAAATAAATAAGCTCATTATTATAATTGGGAAAAAATGAGTTTAAAGAAGAAGTATTTCTGTAACCATAACAAAGGTACATCTGGGCCCATAGCCCAGCCCAAAACAAGGCCGTGTGGGCATCTTATAGAGATAACGGGCTTCCAGGCGCATCACCAAGAACATTCACAAGGCCATTCTAGCCACACAAATATTGATAACATCTACATATTTCTTGATACCTAATAAGCTGTTAGAATAAACCTTTCTTGGACAAAATGGATGCCTAATATAAGATGCCGTCAGTAATGCTAACACATCCTAACATACCACCCTTTTATTCTACCAGAATAACATAAAAGAAAAATTACTGAATATAAAGAACTCTATAGAGAGAATGCTGATTAGAAGTATTATGGAAAAGAGAATGATGAGTATTGGTGTGAGTACTGGTAAGCTTATTAATCACACACATAATACGCTTATATATAAAAAAGAAAGCAAGAAAGAGAAAAAGAATAAATGCAATACCCATTAAAATTTTCATACTAAGGGCTCCTAGCCAGGAACCCAGACCAAAGGACCAATCTATACCATCAAAGAGACCTTTAGGCTGTTTATCGATCTGTGATTGAATGTCATGCAAATTATCAAGATCGTGGTGTATTCTACCAGTGTTATTCCAAATAAAAACACAGCAAGAAGAACCTATGCGCTTACACACTCCTCCTTCTGCGGCTAGCAAATAATCTAGAGCCTTTCTATTCTGGAGAGTGGTTTGAGCTATTTGTTCTTGTCGCATAGTCAAGGATTCTATAGATTCTGAGGTAGAACTGAAGGCTGCATCTACAAGTGTGGCAAACAAATTAAGCTTATAATATAAACGCACTGCAGCTGCAGTAGGAAACCAGGATGCAGTAGCTATTTCTGCATCACTAGTCTTCACTGTGAAACTAGAAGCTCTACTTGTGTGCAGTTTATCACTAGGGAGTGTCTCATGAATACTTAATGCTGGAGATATGTAACCCAAGTAACAGGGTGATAGATGACTACATGGTATAATTTTAACTGCCCATCTTTCACAAAGCCAATAATAACCATAAGGTAGCTTAATAACTGGAGGACAAGAAGGAAATCGTCTCCTCTTGGCTTCTGTAGAAGAACCTGTTTGCTTACCTATATTTCTATTGTTACGCCAAAACCAGTTACGAATTGTTATGTGGTTCAGTGTAATTAACAGTAAAGTTTTGAATATACTCAAAAGAAAGATAAGACCCATCCCATACATTTAACAGTGTAGCATTAACTGGTGTAGCTGCATTGTAGATTAAAGCAACTGTAGTGGGCCCTTGATTTAGTGTACGGGGGTGGAAAATAGTACCATTAAGATTATGGGAGTCAATAACACCATGGTTTGCACAATTAACTAAGTGAACCCTACCCTTTTCAGAACCTTTATCAGTGTTAATTATTTGTGTAAAATTCCACATAGTATCATCATTTATCATTGGTGTCAAGTTGTCTGCGGTGATAGGAAAGCCAACAAAAGGATAACCCCAATTTCCCCCATGAGGCACATAGGCACAAACCCAACAAGAGTCAGTCTGATTGGTCACATTGTATAAGTTAGTTGCAGCTTTAACAAATGCATTGTTAGTTTCCCATGATGACACATGCAACTCTCTTGCTTCACAGGTGAGAGGGATGGATAAGGGATTAGTGACATTGTCAATTACACTTTTTTTATTATTGTGCCGGGGCACACCAGGACTAAGGAATGGCTTGGGCCTGTGCAGGGGCGCACCAGGAATGAGGGTTAGGAACAGGATGATAATGGTTGACACCAGGAACGCTACTGGCAGGAGGTACCACACTACTCGAGACATGATGGAATCATGGAACGGCCAGGGTTGATGTCGTCTGGTGCTTTCTTTATCCGATTCGCATTGATTCATACTGGGGCTTCCTCCGTGAGGACAGCGGTTCTCGTCACAGCAATCACTGTAGTTGGAAGGCCAAAAGGAGGATCCAACGACTTATTATTGTGGAGCTGTTTTACCAGGACAGTATCTCCAGGCTTGAACGGGTGTGTTGGGGTACCTGTGAGTTGAGGGAGAGTAGAAGAAACATCACCATAGATGCCATTCAATGTTTCAATTAATTTACTCACATATTCTTCCCTTATAACATTTATGTCTCCCCTTACCACAGGAGAACCTATTTGTTTACACCATGGGGTTGGAAAAGGCCTGCCTATCAAAATTTCAAAAGGTGAATAACCCATAGTGGTGCTAGGGGTAATTCAGATTTCTGCCAATACTGCAGGTAAATGTTCAAGCCAATTAGCAAATGTACCACCAGTTCCCTTCCTGAATTTTTCTTTAATATTTATATTCATTCACTCTACCTGCCCTGAAGACTGTGGATGATAAGGAATATGAAATTTCCAATCAACGGATAACATAGTACAAACTATTTGTGTAATCTGTGAGTTGAAAGGAGTACCTTTATCACTGTTTATCTGTAATGGACAACCAAAACGAGGAATAATTTCTTTGCACAATATCTTAGCTACAGTACGTGCATTTTCTCTAGTGGTTGGAAATGCCTCAAACCACTTACTGAATTGGTCAACAATGACTAAAAGATACTTGAACCTACCTCGGGCAGTTGGCATGTGTGTAAAATTAATTTGCAATACCTGCATAGGGCCATCAGTGGGTGGTAAATATTCAAGTTTACCATGTACATGGCCTCCAGAATTATTTCTAGCACAGGTTAGACATCTATCCAGTTGTCTATCAATCATGTGCGACAGGTCTTTAATGACATATTTGGATGTCATTAGATTCTTGGTCTGTTTACTTATGTGCCCAAAACCATGAAAATGACTAATAAACAAAGGTGCAGCTATTTGTGGTATTCCCACTCTCCCCTCCTCATCTGACAATAGGCCATCCTGGCCCTTGGTCAGACCCGCAAACGTCCAAGTCTGTAAATCAGTTTCAGTTGCGCCAAATTGAAGTTGCGCCACATCCACATCAGAAGCTAGTGCAGGAATCATTACCATATGTAACCGGTCATGTGTATTAGTGTTGAGATAGTCTGGGTGTGTTGGTCCATTAAGTTCAGCTACTTAAGCTATTATGTCTTACCATACATAATGTCAGTGGAATCAGTACTGTGACCTTTACATTTAACAATTGCTAGTTTATGTGGCAATTTAATTGCATTCAAGAGTTCATGTACCAGTGTAGAATGTGAGATACTCTTACCATCAACAGCAACAAAACCTCTATTCTGCCAGATTACTCCAAAATCATCAACTCCAAACGCATACCTTGAATCAGTATAAATGATCACATCTTTCATTGCAAACGCTCTACATGCCTGAGCTAGGGCTACCAGTTCAGCTGCTTGAGCTGACACAAAAGGCAGGGAACCAGCCATAATCACTGTGTTAGGCAACTGTACCACGACACAGCCTGTTAAATAAACACCATTAGCAGGTTTAGAACATGACCCATCAACAAAAACAACTTCCCCCTCCTCTAGTGGAGTTGTTTGTAAGTCAAGACGCAGTGACGTCTCTGTGTGTACAGTGTCTATGCAATTGTGGTCATCAGTCTGTTCTAAAGGACCATTAGAAATCAATGCATGTAAAAAGGGTGCTGGGCCTCCTGTAGGTGTAATGTATTTGATAGTGAGGTTAGCAGTAGATGTGAGAATTGTTTCATAGCCTGACCTTCTCTGTGCGGTCATGTGTTGTGTAGTGAGATTGTTTAACACTTGCAAGACTTGATGTGATGTGTGCAATGTCAAAGGATGTGACAGTACCAATGTTTGTGCCGACTCCACCATTATAGAGCATGCTGCAGTAGCTCTTAAGCATGCCGGCATACCCTGTACCACCGTTGATAACAATTTTGAATAAAAAGCTACCGCTCTGTACCCATTACCGTGTTCCTGAGCAAGGACCCCTGCTGCTGTACCTCTCCTGTCTTTACAATACAAGTGAAATGGTAGGTTATAGTTTGGTAAACCTAAGGTGGGAGCGGAAAAGAGAGCCTGCTTGAGGGTGCAGTAGGCTTCATCAAGAGCCTTTGTCCAGTGGATTTGTTCTGGTTCATTCTGACCTGTAACTGAGCGTAAAATATGGTCATAATATGAACAGTCTGGTATCCATTGCCTACAGTAAGTAACCATACCCAAAAAGGATAACATTGCTGCCTTTGTTTGTGGTCGAGGAAGAACCATGAGAGCCTTAACTCTTTCAGGGGATAACAGTCTCTTGCCTGCTAAGAGAACAAAACCCAGGTATGTTACTTGTGGAAGACAAAATTGCATCTTTCTCAAAGTCACTTTGTGTCCTGCATCTGCTAAGTGCTGGAGCAGATGAAGAGAGTCAGTTTTACAAGTCTGTTCATGATGAATACTGCACAACAACAAATCATCCAGATACTGTATCAATGTGGAACCTCCAGAAGGTGTCCAGGATTCTAGGGTCTTACGGACTACAGCTGAGTAAATGGCGGGGGAGTCGATAAAGCCCATTGGCAATCGATTCCACGTATACTGATCCCCTGAGTACATGAAACCAAACAACGGTTGACTGTCGGGATGCACAGGGATGCTTAAGAATGCACTGCAGAGATCAATGACTGTAAAGTAAGTTGCAGTACTTGGGATGGCTGTTAAAATGGCATTAACATCTGGCACTGTCGGGGCAAGTGGTTGCACTAAGGCATTTACTGCTCGCAAGCCTTGTGTAAATCTATATTCTTTACCTCCAGGTTTAGGAACAGGATTAATAGGTGTATTGTATGGTGACAGTGTACATTTAATAATACCCTTAAATAATAGTTCCTCAATTACAGGAGCTATTCCTCGTTCCTTTTCTTTTGACAAAGGGTACTGTTTAATATACACAGGCTTAGCTTCTGGTTTCAGAGTAGCTTGATATGGTGTGCATGAAATGAATTCTGGATCATTAGACCCAGTGGCCCATAAATTGTGTGTTAATTCACTGAGTGCATCTGGAATGTCTTTAGTGATGTGTGAAGCATGTGTGAATGCATTGGTCTCTAGTTGTACAGGTATAATCTTGGGAGTGTTCACAATACTCCTACCATATTTCCACACCCATAAATGTTCAGGTGATTGCAAGTATGCTGTATCTGGTGTGAGTACAACTGCCTAAACTATCGCTGTCCACATTTCCCTATCAACATTGTCAGTAATCCAGGGTCTGTGAAAGTCTTGTGTCACAATTTTGTCAGGTTTGGGAAACTTTGCCCCTCCTGGTAGGATTGTATATCCCATACGTCACTAGCTCATGGACTCATGAAAGAAAAAGCAATTGAACAGCAGAAAGAGCAGTTGAAAAGCAGAGATAGGGCTGAACAATATAGAGAGAGTTGAACAGCAGAGAGATTACTCTGAGTTTATGGTTAATAACAAATAATGTACTTTATTTTTAAGTTTATATATGTTGTGGATATAATGTTTATATTACTAAATGTGTGAGAGGTAGAAGAAACACCTTTCAAAATATAAAATGAAAAGGAACATAAATAGATGGCGTCTTCTGCCTAACCAATGTAGAAAATCACCAGTAACAACTAGTAGGAATTACAGTTGATTTTGCCTGTTACTGGTATATACAGGTGGCCCATCGGTTTACAACGGTTCAATTTGCACCGTTTAAGAATAACAACCTTTTTTTTCAGTCATGTGACTGCTATTGAAAAGCATTGAGAAGCAGTGCATTGATTAAAATAGTCAGTAGGTGGAGCTGCCCTCATATGATTCTTGGGAGGGATAGACCATGACCTCATATCATGCTTGGGATAGATGGACCGTGCCTTCATTTAATGCTTGGTAGGGGGAGGGATCATGTCTCAAACAATGCTAGGAAGGGGTTTGGAGGACAGTGATGTTTGGGTAGGATTGAGGGGGAGGGAGGGGTATTGCCCCTCACACTGATGTTCAGATGGGAGGGAGGGAATCGGATAGCCCCTCACACTGAGTTTTGGATGGGAGGGAGGGGCCCTCAATACGCTGATGTTTGGTTGGGAGGGACCCACAGTACAGGAAATATATTTGGGTGGGAGGGAAGGGGAGGGACCCTACATAAAGAAAAAATGTTTTGGGTGGGGGCCCTACCTACAGTTTTGAGGGTCAATTTTTAGAATAACAGCCATTTTGTCATTCCAAATGTGTCCTGCACTCTTTGCCATAACAGTTCTAAAAATCCTCTTTCAGAAGTGTGGTGCACATGTGCAATTAGCGGCTTTCTGTGTCTGCTAATTCTGAAAACAGGGCATCCTAGAAAAGCTTTTCCAAGCATTTGTCTCATGACTGCACAAGTTATATGTAAATAATTTCTATAAGAAACCCAAAGTTTGTGAAAAAGTTAATGATTTTTTATATGATAACATTTGGTAGTTTGCATAAATAAAAAGAGAGAAGCGCTCAACCTGAGAACGAACAATAGCATAATAGCTTGTTCTATGGCTAGGTACCACCCAAGAAGCAGATTCTTTTTCCTCAACATGTGCCTTTCACAGAGAAGAACTTTCCTGAAGCATATCACTCTGACCCTGACTTCACAGTCCAGTCCAGCCCCGAAATACCAGGCAATCCCTTTCTGAACGAGAGAAACAGCTAACCTCCAGATGTACTTTTCGGCCTATTGTGGGACTCGTCAGTGAGGTGCAGCCATATCCCTCTAGGCACACTGAGCAACGGGTCCACGACTGGATTCCCGCATCACACTTAGGGAAACTTCCCTAAGTGTCATAATTTGCATAAATAAAAAGAGAGAAGCGCTCAACCTGAGAACGAACAATAGAATAATTGCTTGTTCTATGGCTAGTTACCACCCAAGAAGCAGCCTCTTTTTGCTCAACATTTGCCTTTCACAGAGAAGAACTTTCCTGAAGAATAGCAGTCTGATCCTGACTTCACAGTACAGTCCAGCCCCGACATACCAGGCAATCCCTCTCTGAATGAGAGAAAGAGCAAAACCCCAGATGTACTTTTCGGCCTATTGTGGGCTAAATTCGGAGATTCGGATGCCTCCGAATTTCTGAATCAGCACATCCCGAAAACTTCATTAAATGAATAAATTAGTTTACGAATTTTCTGATCCATTATTCATATTCGGAATTTTTCATTGTTCCTAATGTAAACCACTGTTTCCAATCATCGCCAACACTAGCTAAACCTATTTACCCCGAAACCACTGTTCCCAAACATCCCCAAAATGAACTAAACCTATTAAACCCTAAACTGCCGGCCCCCACATCGCAACATCCCAAATTAAACTATATTAGCCCCTAAACCTAACCCCCCCTAACTTTAACATAATTAAAATAGAGCTAAATTAAATTTACAATTATTAACTAAAAAATATTTAAAACTAAATACAAACCTGTTAGGTATTATTTTCAGAGGGGGAGTGTGTCAGTCACCACTTGGCCTGGATCATATATTGTCACCTGGATATGAATGGGTTACTTAATGACTGGATATCCCAGAGAACATGAATCAGACCATGCAGCAATCAGTCTAAAATCTGTTCTGTTTATTAGAAGATGAACAACACTTTTTATAGGCGATAGGGTTAAGCAGTGACATGTTCATAACTACAACATTTTACACAGTGTTTCTCAGGAAATAAATAAGCTCATTATTATAATTGGGAAAAAATGAGTTTAAAGAAGAAGTATTTCTGTAACCATAACAAAGGTACATCTGGGCCCATAGCCCAGCCCAAAACAAGGCCGTGTGGGCATCTTATAGAGATAACGGGCTTCCAGGCGCATCACCAAGAACATTCACAAGGCCATTCTAGCCACACAAATATTGATAACATCTACATATTTCTTGATACCTAATAAGCTGTTAGAATAAACCTTTCTTGGACAAAATGGATGCCTAATATAAGATGCCGTCAGTAATGCTAACACATCCTAACATACCACCCTTTTATTCTACCAGAATAACATAAAAGAAAAATTACTGAATATAAAGAACTCTATAGAGAGAATGCTGATTAGAAGTATTATGGAAAAGAGAATGATGAGTATTGGTGTGAGTACTGGTAAGCTTATTAATCACACACATAATACGCTTATATATAAAAAAGAAAGCAAGAAAGAGAAAAAGAATAAATGCAATACCCATTAAAATTTTCATACTAAGGGCTCCTAGCCAGGAACCCAGACCAAAGGACCAATCTATACCATCAAAGAGACCTTTAGGCTGTTTATCGATCTGTGATTGAATGTCATGCAAATTATCAAGATCGTGGTGTATTCTACCAGTGTTATTCCAAATAAAAACACAGCAAGAAGAACCTATGCGCTTACACACTCCTCCTTCTGCGGCTAGCAAATAATCTAGAGCCTTTCTATTCTGGAGAGTGGTTTGAGCTATTTGTTCTTGTCGCATAGTCAAGGATTCTATAGATTCTGAGGTAGAACTGAAGGCTGCATCTACAAGTGTGGCAAACAAATTAAGCTTATAATATAAACGCACTGCAGCTGCAGTAGGAAACCAGGATGCAGTAGCTATTTCTGCATCACTAGTCTTCACTGTGAAACTAGAAGCTCTACTTGTGTGCAGTTTATCACTAGGGAGTGTCTCATGAATACTTAATGCTGGAGATATGTAACCCAAGTAACAGGGTGATAGATGACTACATGGTATAATTTTAACTGCCCATCTTTCACAAAGCCAATAATAACCATAAGGTAGCTTAATAACTGGAGGACAAGAAGGAAATCGTCTCCTCTTGGCTTCTGTAGAAGAACCTGTTTGCTTACCTATATTTCTATTGTTACGCCAAAACCAGTTACGAATTGTTATGTGGTTCAGTGTAATTAACAGTAAAGTTTTGAATATACTCAAAAGAAAGATAAGACCCATCCCATACATTTAACAGTGTAGCATTAACTGGTGTAGCTGCATTGTAGATTAAAGCAACTGTAGTGGGCCCTTGATTTAGTGTACGGGGGTGGAAAATAGTACCATTAAGATTATGGGAGTCAATAACACCATGGTTTGCACAATTAACTAAGTGAACCCTACCCTTTTCAGAACCTTTATCAGTGTTAATTATTTGTGTAAAATTCCACATAGTATCATCATTTATCATTGGTGTCAAGTTGTCTGCGGTGATAGGAAAGCCAACAAAAGGATAACCCCAATTTCCCCCATGAGGCACATAGGCACAAACCCAACAAGAGTCAGTCTGATTGGTCACATTGTATAAGTTAGTTGCAGCTTTAACAAATGCATTGTTAGTTTCCCATGATGACACATGCAACTCTCTTGCTTCACAGGTGAGAGGGATGGATAAGGGATTAGTGACATTGTCAATTACACTTTTTTTATTATTGTGCCGGGGCACACCAGGACTAAGGAATGGCTTGGGCCTGTGCAGGGGCGCACCAGGAATGAGGGTTAGGAACAGGATGATAATGGTTGACACCAGGAACGCTACTGGCAGGAGGTACCACACTACTCGGGACATGATGGAATCATGGAACGGCCAGGGTTGATGTCGTCTGGTGCTTTCTTTATCCGATTCGCATTGATTCATACTGGGGCTTCCTCCGTGAGGACAGCGGTTCTCGTCACAGCAATCACTGTAGTTGGAAGGCCAAAAGGAGGATCCAACGACTTATTATTGTGGAGCTGTTTTACCAGGACAGTATCTCCAGGCTTGAACGGGTGTGTTGGGGTACCTGTGAGTTGAGGGAGAGTAGAAGAAACATCACCATAGATGCCATTCAATGTTTCAATTAATTTACTCACATATTCTTCCCTTATAACATTTATGTCTCCCCTTACCACAGGAGAACCTATTTGTTTACACCATGGGGTTGGAAAAGGCCTGCCTATCAAAATTTCAAAAGGTGAATAACCCATAGTGGTGCTAGGGGTAATTCAGATTTCTGCCAATACTGCAGGTAAATGTTCAAGCCAATTAGCAAATGTACCACCAGTTCCCTTCCTGAATTTTTCTTTAATATTTATATTCATTCACTCTACCTGCCCTGAAGACTGTGGATGATAAGGAATATGAAATTTCCAATCAACGGATAACATAGTACAAACTATTTGTGTAATCTGTGAGTTGAAAGGAGTACCTTTATCACTGTTTATCTGTAATGGACAACCAAAACGAGGAATAATTTCACACAATATCTTAGCTACAGTACGTGCATTTTCTCTAGTGGTTGGAAATGCCTCAAACCACTTACTGAATTGGTCAACAATGACTAAAAGATACTTGAACCTACCTCGGGCAGTTGGCATGTGTGTAAAATTAATTTGCAATACCTGCATAGGGCCATCAGTGGGTGGTAAATATTCAAGTTTACCATGTACATGGCCTCCAGAATTATTTCTAGCACAGGTTAGACATCTATCCAGTTGTCTATCAATCATGTGCGACAGGTCTTTAATGACATATTTGGATGTCATTAGATTCTTGGTCTGTTTACTTATGTGCCCAAAACCATGAAAATGACTAATAAACAAAGGTGCAGCTATTTGTGGTATTCCCACTCTCCCCTCCTCATCTGACAATAGGCCATCCTGGCCCTTGGTCAGACCCGCAAACGTCCAAGTCTGTAAATCAGTTTCAGTTGCGCCAAATTGAAGTTGCGCCACATCCACATCAGAAGCTAGTGCAGGAATCATTACCATATGTAACCGGTCATGTGTATTAGTGTTGAGATAGTCTGGGTGTGTTGGTCCATTAAGTTCAGCTACTTAAGCTATTATGTCTTACCATACATAATGTCAGTGGAATCAGTACTGTGACCTTTACATTTAACAATTGCTAGTTTATGTGGCAATTTAATTGCATTCAAGAGTTCATGTACCAGTGTAGAATGTGAGATACTCTTACCATCAACAGCAACAAAACCTCTATTCTGCCAGATTACTCCAAAATCATCAACTCCAAACGCATACCTTGAATCAGTATAAATGATCACATCTTTCATTGCAAACGCTCTACATGCCTGAGCTAGGGCTACCAGTTCAGCTGCTTGAGCTGACACAAAAGGCAGGGAACCAGCCATAATCACTGTGTTAGGCAACTGTACCACGACACAGCCTGTTAAATAAACACCATTAGCAGGTTTAGAACATGACCCATCAACAAAAACAACTTCCCCCTCCTCTAGTGGAGTTGTTTGTAAGTCAAGACGCAGTGACGTCTCTGTGTGTACAGTGTCTATGCAATTGTGGTCATCAGTCTGTTCTAAAGGACCATTAGAAATCAATGCATGTAAAAAGGGTGCTGGGCCTCCTGTAGGTGTAATGTATTTGATAGTGAGGTTAGCAGTAGATGTGAGAATTGTTTCATAGCCTGACCTTCTCTGTGCGGTCATGTGTTGTGTAGTGAGATTGTTTAACACTTGCAAGACTTGATGTGATGTGTGCAATGTCAAAGGATGTGACAGTACCAATGTTTGTGCCGACTCCACCATTATAGAGCATGCTGCAGTAGCTCTTAAGCATGCCGGCATACCCTGTACCACCGTTGATAACAATTTTGAATAAAAAGCTACCGCTCTGTACCCATTACCGTGTTCCTGAGCAAGGACCCCTGCTGCTGTACCTCTCCTGTCTTTACAATACAAGTGAAATGGTAGGTTATAGTTTGGTAAACCTAAGGTGGGAGCGGAAAAGAGAGCCTGCTTGAGGGTGCAGTAGGCTTCATCAAGAGCCTTTGTCCAGTGGATTTGTTCTGGTTCATTCTGACCTGTAACTGAGCGTAAAATATGGTCATAATATGAACAGTCTGGTATCCATTGCCTACAGTAAGTAACCATACCCAAAAAGGATAACATTGCTGCCTTTGTTTGTGGTCGAGGAAGAACCATGAGAGCCTTAACTCTTTCAGGGGATAACAGTCTCTTGCCTGCTAAGAGAACAAAACCCAGGTATGTTACTTGTGGAAGACAAAATTGCATCTTTCTCAAAGTCACTTTGTGTCCTGCATCTGCTAAGTGCTGGAGCAGATGAAGAGAGTCAGTTTTACAAGTCTGTTCATGATGAATACTGCACAACAACAAATCATCCAGATACTGTATCAATGTGGAACCTCCAGAAGGTGTCCAGGATTCTAGGGTCTTACGGACTACAGCTGAGTAAATGGCGGGGGAGTCGATAAAGCCCATTGGCAATCGATTCCACGTATACTGATCCCCTGAGTACATGAAACCAAACAACGGTTGACTGTCGGGATGCACAGGGATGCTTAAGAATGCACTGCAGAGATCAATGACTGTAAAGTAAGTTGCAGTACTTGGGATGGCTGTTAAAATGGCATTAACATCTGGCACTGTCGGGGCAAGTGGTTGCACTAAGGCATTTACTGCTCGCAAGCCTTGTGTAAATCTATATTCTTTACCTCCAGGTTTAGGAACAGGATTAATAGGTGTATTGTATGGTGACAGTGTACATTTAATAATACCCTTAAATAATAGTTCCTCAATTACAGGAGCTATTCCTCGTTCCTTTTCTTTTGACAAAGGGTACTGTTTAATATACACAGGCTTAGCTTCTGGTTTCAGAGTAGCTTGATATGGTGTGCATGAAATGAATTCTGGATCATTAGACCCAGTGGCCCATAAATTGTGTGTTAATTCACTGAGTGCATCTGGAATGTCTTTAGTGATGTGTGAAGCATGTGTGAATGCATTGGTCTCTAGTTGTACAGGTATAATCTTGGGAGTGTTCACAATACTCCTACCATATTTCCACACCCATAAATGTTCAGGTGATTGCAAGTATGCTGTATCTGGTGTGAGTACAACTGCCTAAACTATCGCTGTCCACATTTCCCTATCAACATTGTCAGTAATCCAGGGTCTGTGAAAGTCTTGTGTCACAATTTTGTCAGGTTTGGGAAACTTTGCCCCTCCTGGTAGGATTGTATATCCCATACGTCACTAGCTCATGGACTCATGAAAGAAAAAGCAATTGAACAGCAGAAAGAGCAGTTGAAAAGCAGAGATAGGGCTGAACAATATAGAGAGAGTTGAACAGCAGAGAGATTACTCTGAGTTTATGGTTAATAACAAATAATGTACTTTATTTTTAAGTTTATATATGTTGTGGATATAATATTTATATTACTAAATGTGTGAGAGGTAGAAGAAACACCTTTCAAAATATAAAATGAAAAGGAACATAAATAGATGGCGTCTTCTGCCTAACCAATGTAGAAAATCACCAGTAACAACTAGTAGGAATTACAGTTGATTTTGCCTGTTACTGGTATATACAGGTGGCCCATCGGTTTACAACGGTTCAATTTGCACCGTTTAAGAATAACAACCTTTTTTTTCAGTCATGTGACTGCTATTGAAAAGCATTGAGAAGCAGTGCATTGATTAAAATAGTCAGTAGGTGGAGCTGCCCGCTTGTGTTGCAGCAAAGATACGCAAGCCAAGCAAGCTGAAATTAATCAGTTTAACCAGACCTGAGCTACCGAGCAGCTTGCAAAGGAACAAGATCTTCCTGTCTATAAATCAGTCCAGATTGGAATGCATAGAAAGAACTGTTTGCAGAAAAATGCAAGTAAAGTCTGTGTTGTGTGATTATTTTATTAGGTTTATAATGCTGTTTAGCAAATTTTTTTTTTTCATTTAACTTAGTTTAATTATATAATCTGTGTTGTGTGATTATTTTATTAGGTTTCTAATGCTGTTTAGCATTTAAAGTCTTCATTTCAAAGCTTTAAAAATAATGTATTAGGTGTTACTTAAGCCACTTTTGAGAGGGGCCTGGAACTCCCTAACTCCCTCACTTCCCATTGACTTACATTATAAACTGGGTTTCGATTTACAACCATTCCTTTTGGAACCTAACCCCGGCGTAAACTGAGGGCTACCTGTATTGTTAAAGGGACAGTCTAGTCAAAATTAAACTTTCCTGATCCATACAGGGCATGCAATTTTAAAAAAACTTTCCAATTGACTTTTATCATAAAAACATAATTTATGTAAGAACTTACCTGATAAATTAATTTCTTTCATAGTGGCAAGAGTCCATGAGCTAGTGACGTATGGGATATACATTCCTACCAGGAGGGGGCAAAGTTTCCCAAACCTCAAAATGCCTATAAATATATCTCCCACCACACTCATTCCTCAGTTTAACGAATAGCCAAGTAGTGAGGTGTAAAAATTAGTAAAAAGCATTCAAAAAGAGGAACTGGAAAAAATATTGTGCTTTTCTACAAAAAAGGGTGGGTCTCATGGACTATGAAAGAAATTAATTTCTCAGGTAAGTTCTTACATAAATTATGTTTTCTTTCATTTAAGTGGCAAGAGTCCATAACCTAGTGACGTATGGGATAAAATCCCCTAGATGTGGAAGTCCACAGAAGAGTCACTAGAGAGGGAGGGATAAAATAACAACAGCTATTTCCACTGAGAAATTAAATCCAAACAATAATTAAGTTTTTCTTATAAACTTCAAAAAAACTTAAATCATAAGCAGTAGAATCAAACTGAGACAGCTGCCTGAAGAACCTTTCTACCAAAGACTACTTCAAAAGAAGCAAATACATCAAAATGGTAAAATTTAGTAAATGTATGCAAAGAAAGCCAAGTTGCTGCTTTTGCAAATCTGATCAACGAAGCTTAATTCTTAAAAGCCCAAGAAGAAACGACTGATCTAGTACAATGAGCTGTAATTCTCTGAGACGGAGAATAAGCTTTGTGAATCAAAAAGCTTTAACCAAGATGCCAAAGAAATGGCAAAGGCTATCTGACCTTTCCTGGAACCAGAAAAAACAACAAATAGACTAGAAGTCGTTCTGAAATCCAAAGAATGTAAAGATCTTTCCAGAGAATTCTTAGGATTAAGACACAAAGAAGGAACAACAATTTCCCTACTAATGTTGACAGAATTCACAACTTTAGAAATAAATTTGAATTAAGTACGCAAAACAGCTTTATCTTGATAGAAAATCAGATAAGGAGGCTCACAAGAGAGAGCTGATAACTCAGAAACTCTTCTAGCAGAAGAGATAGCCAAAAGAAACAACACTTTCCAAGAAAGTAGTTAAATATCCAAAGAATGCATAGGCTCAAAAGGAGGAGCCTGCAAAATCCTTAAAACCAAATTAAGACTCCAAGGAGGAGAAATTAATTTAATAACAGGTTTTGATATGAACCAAAGCCTGAACAAAACAGTGAATATTAGGAAGTTTAGCAATGTTTCTATGAAATAAAACAGAAAGAGCAAAGATGTGTCCCTTCAAAGTACTTGCAGACAAAACCTTATCCAAACCATCCTGAAGAAATTATAAAATTCTAGGAATTCTAAAAGAATCCCAAGAGAATTTATGAAAAGAACACCATGAAATATAGGTTTTCTAAACCCGATAATAAATCTTTCTTGAAACAGATTTTCAAGCCTGTAACATAGTGTTAACCCCTGAGTCAGAGACACCTCTATGACAAAGCGTTCAAATTCGATACCTTTAAATTTAACAATTTGAGATCCTAATGGAATAACGGCCTTGAGACAGAAAGTCTAGCCTTAGAGGAAGTGGCCAAGGCTGGCAACTGGACATCTGGACAAGATCCACATACCAAACCTCTGAGGCTATGCTGGTGCTACCACAAACACATGAGACTGTTCCATTATGATCTTGGAGATCACACTTGAAAGGAGAACCAGAGGTGGATAAATGTAAGCAGAATACAAGAAACTGTTAACGTAACCACCATCTCCGCCTGAGGATCCCTGAACCTGGAAAGGTATATGGGAAATTTCTTGTTTAGATGAGAGGCCATCAGAACTATTTCTGGAAGGCCCCACATCTGTACAATCTGAAAAAAACACATCTGGATGGAGAGACCACTCCTCTGGATGTAAAGTTTGGCGGCTGAGATAATCCGCCTCCCAATTGTCTACACCTGGGATATGAATTGCAGAAATTAGACAGGAGTTGAATTCCACCCAAAAAAGTATTTGAGATACTTATTTTCATCGCTAAAGGACTGCGAGTCCCTCCCTGAAGATTGACATATCTAATGAAACATTCTCTCTTAAATTAGGGCCAAGCCTGAAAAGTTCTGAAAATAGCAGGAAGTTCTAAAATAATGATTGGTAACCTCGCATCTTGAGGTTTCCAAACCCTTTGTGTTGTCAGTGAACCCCAGACAGCTCCCCAACCTGTAAAACGTTGCATCCATAAGAATATAGTCCAGGAAGGATGAACAAAGAAGGCCCCCTGAATAATAAGATGATCGTCTAACCACCAAGTCAGACAGAGTTGAGTGTTGGGATTTAAGTATATCAACTGTGATACCTGAGAATAATCCCTGCACCATAGAATCAGCATGCAAAGCTGCAAAGGTCTCATAAGAAAACGAGCAAAGGGGGTCGCGTCCAATGCTGCAGTCATGAAACCTAAAAACTTCCCTGCACATAGCCACTGAGGGGAATAATAGAGACTGAAGGTTTAAACAGGCTAAAACTAATTTCATTTGTCTCTTGACTGTTTAAGACAGATTCATGGACACTGAATTTATCTGGAAACCTAAAAAGGTGACCCTTGCCTGAGGAATCACAAAACTCTTAGGTAAATTGATCCTCCTACCATGTCTTTGAAAAAACAACACTAGTTGATTTGTGTGTGATTCTGCTAAATGAAAGGACTGAGCTAGTACCAAGATATTGTCCAAAATAAGGAAAACACTGCAATACCCTGCTCTCTGATTACAGATAGAAGGGCACCAGGAACCTTCAAAAAGATTCTTGGAGCTGTTGCTAGACCAAATGGAAAAGCGACAAATTAGTAAGGCTTGCCTAGAAAAGAGAATCTCAGAAACCGAATGTGGTCTGAATGAATTGGAATGTGAGGATAAGCGTCCCATACAACTATTGTGAACATTTGCTGAACAAAAGGCATAATAGTCCTTATAGTCGCCATCTTGAATTTAGGGACACTCACAAAACGATTTAAAGCTTTTAGATCCAAGATTGGTCTGAATGAATCTTCCTTCTTTGGGACAAAGAATAGATTTGAATAGAAACCCAAACCCTGTTCCTGAACCTTATTTCAGAAAAAACCTGAACCTTCACAGAGTGTATTTAAACATGAGAAAGAAAGAATCTTCCCATAGAAGGTCTCATTCTAAAAATCTATTCAAAACCCTAAGAATAATATTCTATAGACTTTGGACTGAATCCATCCAAAAATAATAATTTGCTCCCCACCAGAAGAACTGGTTTGAGAACCGCAACTTTATGCAGTCTTAATAACTAGTATTTGTATAGTGCTTTTTCTCCTAGTAGGACTAAAAAAAAACGCCTTTTCAGCGCTTGCACTCAGAGTTAACCAAATTGGCAGCTGAATAGTAATATTTGTTTTTATTACTCAAATAAATGGTATACATTTTATTGACCTCAAAAGGCCGAAGGCCTGCATCGACCCTGCCGGATATGAACCTGTGACCCTTGGATCTTTTGTACAAGCTTTTGTAGTCAGGGCATTTACCAACTGATCTGCATCACCAGCCAAAAAGTAGGGCAGAAAAAAAACTATTTTACCTCCAGATATAGTTGAGATAATAGAAATCAAAACAAATTATTATCCTAATAAGATAGATAATAAAATATATTTAGACCATGTTAAAATTCAAGATTAAAACCATGAAGCTCTTCTAAATAGAAAAGCTAAAAACACAGATTTTAAATTAATCTTAAATGACAACAAATATAGTATCATAAATAAAATGAATACATTTTGAAGTAAATTAACAGTTATATACTTCAGAATCTAAAAAAAACTGCTTATACCACCTGTACAACTATAAAGTTGAGAGAGCATCAATGTCAGTCATAGATATAGCTGAACTAAGAATATAAACAGTATGTAAATATGCTCTTTTAAGGTAAGATTGAAACTTAAAGGGACAGTAAAGTCAAAAAAATCTTTCATGATTTAAATAGGGCATGCAATTTTAAACAACTTTCCAATTTACTTTTATTACCAATTTTGCTTTGTTCTTTTGGTATCCTTAGTTGAAAGCTAAATCTAGGAGGTTCATGTGCTAATTTCTTAGACCTTGAAGACTGCCTCTAATCTGAAAACATTTTGACAGTTTTTCACCACTAGAGGGCGTTAGTTCATGTGTTTCATATAGATAACATTGAGCTCAGGCACGTGAAGCTCCTAGGAGTCAGCACTGATTGGCTAAAAAATGCAAGTCTGTCAAAAGAACTGAAATAAGGGGGCAGTTTGCAGAGGCTTAGATACAAGGTAATCACAGAGGTAAAAAGTATATTATTATAACAGTTGTTGGTTATGCAAAATTGGGGAATGGGTAATAAAGGAATTATCTACCTTTTTAAACAACAAAAATTCTGGTGTTTACTGTCCCTTTAAAAAGATCCTGAAAATAAGTACTAACTTCCATAGAAATAGTAGTATATACCCAAAAAGGAATCAGGTTTAAACCATTCTAGTAAACATATCATAGATAGCATCTAGAATAGGAAAAAAAACCTCAGAAGCAATTTAAAGAAATCTTTAAATGAATATAACATATTTAATAGGAGCACTAGACTCCTAATACCTAAAATTATCAAAACTTCCTAAATAAAGAACAAAAAAATATTCAAAAATAAAAAGAAGATTTTGTTAAATACAGTCTCTGATGCCGAATCCTTTGAGCCAAAGAAACCCTCAGCAGTAGAATAAACTTAAGTATGCTGCAGGTCAAAACAAAATTGATTAAATCTTATAACAATTTTGGAAAGACCTTATAAGTTTATTTGAAGACAAAAAAACAGTCATAGCCTTCATATGATTGCAGTAATAACATGTGAAATCTGCAGAATGAATCAGGTACATTAAACTGAAAAATTAAAAACAGTAAATGTATTTGTACATATAGAAACATTATCAGCATGAAATAAGATAAATAAATGCCATGTAATTAAGCTGAAGAGAATACAATCGACTTGACAAAAAAAAACACACTTAGCTTATTGAAGAAATGTGTTCAGGGCATCTTAGTTTCTACAGTAACATCAGAGTCAGGATCAGTCTGAGACATCTTGCAAAATGTAAAAGGAAAAAATTAACATTTAAACAAAATATTCAATTTCCTCATATAGCAGTTTCAGGAGTGGGAAAAAATGCTTATGCTAAACAAATAGGCAAAAAAGCAAAGCATAGCTCTCTATAATATAAAGAGACCAATAAGCATAAAAGGAAGTGGGGTAAAAATTATTATTTTTTTGCGCCAAGTATGACGCACGACGCAAAAGAAGGTGAATTTTTTTTCCGCCAAACCAACATAACAAGCGCGACTTCGCGCCAAAACAACTAGCATCAATAAAGACGCTGGAAATTACGAAACTTGTGCTACTATAGACACAACTTCACGCCAAAAAAATTCTCGCCAAGCGAGCCTAGATTTGTCCGTGAAAATTAAGGAAAAACAAGTCAAATTGGAAAAAAAGAGTGAAACCACAGGTAAGAAAAAAAGTTTAAATAAACTGTCTAAAACATGATTTTCATACTGAAACTGCTAGACTGCAAAGGGGGAAATATACATAGACCCGACTCATGGCAAATATAAGTAAACACATATATTTAAAACTTTACAATATAACATAAAGCACCAAACATAGCTGAGAGTGTCTTAAATAATGATACATACTTACCAGAAGACACCCATCCACATATAGCAGACAGCCAAACCAGTACTGAAAAATATCAGCAGAGGTAATGGTATAAGAGTATATCATCAATCTGAAAAGGGAGGTAGAGAATAAATCCCTACGACCGATAACAGAGAGCCTTTGAAAAGATTTCCCATGAGTGAAACCATGAAATCAACAGGCCATACCCTCTTCACATCCCTCTGACAAACACTGTACTCTGAGAGGATTTGGGCTTCAAAATGCTTAGAAGCGCCTATCATAGAAGAAATCAAGCACAAACTTTCTTCACCACCTCCACAGGAGGCAAAGTTTGTAAAACTGAGGAATGAGTGTGCTAGGAGGTGTATTTATAGGCATTTTGAGGTTTGGGAAACTTTGCCCCCTTCTGGTAGAAATGTATATCCTATACGTCACTAGCTCATGGACTCTTGCCACTTACATGAACGAAATTTGCTTTGTTTTCTTGGTATTCTTTGTGGAAAACTAAACCTAGGTATACTCAAACTTATTTCTAAACTGTTAAAAACCACCTCCTATCTCAGTTCATTTTGATAGTTTTTAACAGTTAAACAGTGCTAGTTCATGTGTGCCATATAGATAACATTGTGCTCACTCCTGTGGAATTATTTAAGATTCGGCACGTATTGGCTAAAATGCTTGTCTGTCGAAGGACTGAGATAAGGGGGCAGTCTGCAGAGGCTTAGATACAAGGTAATCACCAAGTGTATTAATATAACCGTGTTGTTTATGCAAAACTGGGGAATGGGTAATAAAGGGATTATCTATCTTTTTAAACAATACAAATTCTGGAATAGACTGTCCCTTTAACTGTGTGTTTTCATCAGTGGTAGCTATTATTATCATCCTTTGGTTTTGAGTGCGTTGTGTGTCTTCAATGAAGTGTACCCTCAGATCTGGTCACCCTATCATATTCCATAAATTATATCATTTTTTTTATATGCTTTACTAGTTTTTATGTTGTGTGTATGCATTTACATAGTAATTATATTGTTAAAGGGGCATTAAACACCTCTTTAATTTGTGTAAAAAATGTGCTTTGTTCTATACTCCTTAGAGAGGCCAAAACAAATTACGTACGCAAAGTTTGTAAAATGCTGTAAAACTGCCTAAACCAGCTATGTTGCAGCATTTGCAGGTTACAGAATTTGCTTTGTGACCTCCTAGGTAGCGTGAAACAATCACAAATGTTACACAAAAGTGGTGTATCCCATGATCCCTAGTTAGGCCAAAAAGCAAAATCTGTTACCAGCTATTTGATTTGCCACAGTATTTGCTTTTTACCTCTTTAGGCTGCATAGTACAAAGCACAATTTTTACACAAAAACAAGTTATACTTATTAAGATAATATCACCTCACAGTTCTTTGGTGCCAAATATAAAATATAACCAGTTTGCAGATTCCTTTAGATATACTTCACCTAGGTATATCTAAGCTTTCTAGGTTTACGGATCTCAATTTTTTACTTACACTATGTTTCATATTTCCATTTACCTAATTTTCTTGTATTTTTTTGTTCAATTAACCTTAAAACTAAATGATAGATTTTATACTGCATCACTAATGATGATTTCTCAAATTTAGGATTTTTTTGTACATATAGACTCTGGAATCTGTAACTCTGTATTTATGTCTGTATTTACAAGATCATTTTACATTTATTCCGTTTTTTTAATCACATTTCTACAATAAACAGCTAACGTAGATCATTATATAAAATTTACTAATTTAAAAGGTGTTCTGTTGAAGATGTCCGTCTCATTTACAAGTAGTTGACAATCTGTCTTCAAAGTTATTGTAAATGAATGATATCCCATTAAAGAGTCTTTAAATAGACATTCCAATGCAAAAATTTGCCAGAGCATGTAATTTTCGATTTTAGGTTTACTGATCCTACATACATTACTATGTTTAACCCCTCTAAGGGGTGTCTATGTCTAAAACACAGGAATGGTCTGGCTTGTAAGTCACAAGTATTGCAGCTCCCAACCAAGAGCCACCACTGATTGGTAGCTACATGCAACTTCCGTTCCTGGTTGGGAGCGACAATGCATTTAAAAGACTCAGTAATCTGAAAACTTACATGAATTAGGGAGCATCTGAGTTGGGCTTTTTTTATGAGCTACCCTGTGTCATACAGGAATGTCCCCACAAATAATAGAAAATATTTTTGCATTATATAATTCTCTAATGGCAAAAACAAAGATAAATGACACACCCTTTTGCATTCCTTCTTTATAATCAGTGGTACCTAACAGGGATGTCCCCCAAATTGGCATCTTTTTGGAAGGAGATTATAGGGGAAATGGAGAAGATAGTCTCGCTTAAAGGGGCAGTCTACACCTTAGTCATCTTAAAGTCTTATATAACATAAAAATGGGAGAAAATGGAGGAAAGCTCAACTATATAGAATTACTGTTATATATCTTAAACCATCAATATATAAAGAGGTGCAATCTGGTAACAAATTTATATACCAAAAGACAAAAGAAAGAGCGGAGTCTACCAGTGTAAGATAAACCCCATAAAAAGACCAGGGTTACTGCACTCTCTTGAAAAAATAATAATAGTAACTATGACACACAGATATTAAACCAAATGTGATTTATTAGTGCACAATTAATAAATAAATAAATGTATTAATTGTGCACTAATAAATCACATTTGGTTTAATATCTGTGTGTCATAGTTACTATTATTATTTTTTCAAGAGAGTGCAGTAACCCTGGTCTTTTTATGGGGTTTATCTTACACCGGTAGACTCCGCTCTTTCTTTTGTCTTTTGGTACATCTTAAAGTCTTACCTTAGATTAAGCTGCTAATATCCTCCTGTGCCCCTTTCTATATCATGCAGCAGGAACAGTAAAAAAGTTATTTTAAAATGAACGTTGTTTCTGGCCACTTTGAAATGGCTGCCAAGCTCCGCCCACTGTTGACATCATGATGTGTGCTAAATCTAAGCACTATGCTGAATAGCATTGACAGTCTGTTGAATCTAACTAGTGAGTCTTTTGTAACTAGTGAGTCTTTAATGCAGCCCAGATAGTGATGTCATCAGTGGATGGAGCTTGGCAGCCATTTCAAAGTGGCCAGAAACAATACTCATTTTAAAATAACTTTTTTACTGTTCCTGCTGCATGATATAGAAAGGGGTGCAGGAGGCTATTTGCAGATTAATCTAAGATAATACTTTAACCCTTTGAGTGTTAAGCACTTTCCCACCTAGGTGCTAAGCTGATTTTAGTTTTTTTTAATTTTTAATATTTTTTTATTTACTTTTCTTTTTTCAGATCCCCAATACTTATACGTTGGAAAGTTTAGGCGATTACCTTTCCAACGGTAGGTCTTGGGGGTATGTAGCTACTTAGATGCCAGAGATACAGGCTTCTAAGCAGCATGCCCCCTTTCCCTATACTTATTGTATTTTGTAAATAAAGTTGAGCAGTGATGTCATCACGTCATTGCGCGTGATGTCACCACGTAAATTGTGAAGCCCCGGCGATGCCTGTCACTATATAGGCCCGATCGCTGGAGTAGGAGCGGGTGGGAGCTCCCAGATCTCCCTCAAGGTGGATAGTGCTAGCGACCTCTCTGAGCCGTCATTAGCACCTGAGTGGGAAACTCTGTAACGGCCGTTGTTAGCACTCAAGGGATTAAGATGACTAAGGTGTAGACTGCCCTTTTAAGATCCCATCATTTTCTGATTTAACAAATACCCAGATATTACCTGCAAATTAAGTTCTAGGCTATTCCAAATGAGTAGTAGATTTGTTTCTGACAAATTCAAAGTTATGTCTATTTCCACTCCCCCTGTACCATGTGACAGCCATCAGCCAATCATAAATGCATATATGAATATTCTGTTAATTCTTGCACATGCTCAGTAGGAGCTGGTGACTGATAAAGTGTAAATATAAAAAGACTGTGCACATTTTGTTAATGGAAGTACATTGGAAAGTTGTTTAAAACCACTGCTCTATCTGAATCATTAAAGTTTAATTTTGATTTCAGTGTCCCTTTAAGAGAGACTTGATCAGGGACTTGAATAATTTGCAAAGCACTTTGTGTGTGTGTTCATCTGTGTATGTGTATATATATATATATATATATATATATATATATATATATAATATATATATATATATATATATATATATATATATATAGTTCCTTAAAGGGAAAGCACAATCTCACCACTCCATTAATGCCACGGTGCTCTGCTATAAATCATCCAAAAATTCCACAGAATGCAGGCACTCACTGGTCTTGATAAAATATAACAATTTATAATGATACATAGATAAAAACATACCCCTTTTAAAGATGAAAAATAGCAAACTTTTGCCGCCATGCCGCCACTCGCGTCTTCCCATTCCTGGCAATGACGTCACGTAAGCACGGTGCGTGCCTAGCGTGATGACACATGGCATGGCGTTGCCATAGCGACGTCGGGTAGCCTCACGCGTCAGAGTAGGAAGCATCTTAGTCACGCATGCGTATAGCTATCTAATGCGGCTATGAGTAATTGTTGCCATTAGCAACCAAACAATCATAAATGTATACAGCGTATTGAGTTTAGACATAGCGGTAATACAGATAATCCTAGATGGTAGTGGATACATACTATTTGATGGCACATTGGGACATAACCTGGATCGATGGTACAATATGATTCATGTTGCTGCATGCAATAAACTATCATACTCATAATACAATAAAGGAGACCAAACAAAGGGTCATCCTAGGAGTATAGGTAATGATTACCAAAAAATAGTTAAATGCATCAGCACAAATAAACATATAAAACATTGCTATCAAAGCACATCAATCAGATGAAGATAAGTTAAAACCCAACACTAAAAAAATAACTCCTACAGAGAGAACATATTTATAACTCCTGATCCAAGGCATTAACATATGTATTAACTAAGGAGGTTTGAGTGGGGGTGAAAGACCACATATATAATAGCATCATGTCTCCCTGGGGTACATATAGAAACTTTTTGAACAGTGAGCAATCAATTGGATGTTCAGAAACGTCCAGGACAGAAATCATCCGAATGTTGTATTAGTAGAATGGGCTAAAGTCCAGTGAGGTGTTAAGGCCTTTAGGAACCAACGTGTCCAACCTGTGTATCCATCTGCTTTCCAGTTGGAGTAGTCTATTAGCTCTGTCTCCCCCTCTTGACATTAGAGGTACGTGATCTATTAACATAGACCTGATGCTTGACACGGAGTGTTTCAGAGCCACACAGGCTGATCAGACTTGCCAGATTTTAACGCAGCGCAGATTGCGCATCGGTGGTTCGCCATCCTATCACGGAATGGGGTGATCGTCTTACCCACGTATACACTGGAACAAGGACAAATTAGTATGTATATTACATAGTTACTCATGCAACTCAAACGATGATTTATCTTATACCTCTTGTTCGAATGTGGGTGCTGGAAGGAGTTACCTCTGGTCATGCTGTTGCATGTGGTGCAGTTGCCACAGGGAAAGCAACCCATTTTGGAGGGTTTGAGCCACGACTCCTTGCGATAGTGTTTGACAGGATCCGACTTCACCAAGTGGTCCCTGAGGTTTTTAGCTCTACAATAGACCAACCTCAGCGGTGGCATGTTGCAAAAGGGTAATGTGGGATCAGTCTCCACAACCGACCAATGCTTGCGCACCGCTCCTGTCAACTTTTCATTACCAGGTGTGTAGGTGGTAACCAGGTTTAGCTGTTCATGTTTGACATTACTCTGTCTTTTAAGGCCATCCATATGAAGCTTCTCTTGTGTCTTAGTAATTTCAGCTCTGGCATACCCTCTGTTACTTAGTTTCTTGCCCATTTCTTCCAACTGGGAAGTCCGCAATGATAGCTCACTATTATTCCTCAGGACTCTGGTGAGCTGGGAGGTTATGACACCTTGCTTTTGGTGTGCAGGGTGGAAGCTTCTAGCATCCAATAAAGAATTGCGGTCCGTGGGTTTAGTGTACAAAGATGTACCGAACCGCACCTTGCCTGATTCCTCCACCTTGAACACATTAAGATCTAGAAAATGTACATTGATTAAATCATATTCAAGTTTAAAGCATATAGGGGACTCCATGAGGTTCAAATGTAACACCCACTCATGCAAAGAAGATTCACTACCCCTCCAGATGAGAAACACGTCATCAATGTAGCGTGTATAATATTTCACCTTGGGGTTCTCAAATGGCCTCATGAGTTCACGCTCATACCACACCATGAAGATATTTGCGTAAGTGGGTGCCACATTCGAACCCATGGCAGTCCCAGAAATCAGAAAAAAATTACTTTAAGTTTGAGGAAAGTTATTATTTACAGGACAAAATGATAATAGTGTACAAAGGAATTCAATGGAGGGTCCACAATAATGAACATTACCAGTCACCATGGACCTGACAGCCTCCACCCCACCCACGTGGGGGATCACCGTGTAGAGGCTGTCTACGTCCATGGTGACCAGGATGTCATCATGCTGAAGATCAGAGTAATCCTTCAAAATTCTCAAAAGACTCGGTGAATCCTGCAAATAAGCATCAGTATTCTTAACTACATTCTGAAGGTGTGAGTCGATATAGATGGCTATATTAGTAAGTACAGACCCACGGGCAGATACAATAGGCCTGCCCGGGGGTTCACCAAGACACCATCAAAGAACAGAGTACCCACATTCTGACTAATGATACCAGTCAAGATTGGATTACTAAACTTGATGGCCTGGTAAATAAGTATCGCACTGATCTCATCAACTTTAAAAATAAAAAACTCGATAATGTTGAAAATGACTATAGAGAAAGGAGGGTATATAGGTGGCTATATGGTAAAGAGGACGGTCCACCTAGACGATGTAGGAATCTTAGATCTAGAAACACATTAAGTATTGTAGACAGTAGTGGGGGTGACTCCTCTGGCACTGAGGCCAGTGGTAATGATAATCACACCCCTGCACAAATTAACCAATCTGAACATTTTTTAGGGGTGACTACTCGTTCAACCGCGAAACCCCCACCCATGCCCCAAGACAAAAGAGGGCAAAAAAATGTAAAACCAGGCGAGGGGGGTCCAAATCTAAATTCAAAACAGATTCGCAAGAAATAGATATTATATTCAATCTTGGACCTCTCAGTATTGCTGAACGGTCTCTACTTAATCATGGATTGTCATTTATTCCCACTCCAAAACCAGATAGATTTGAACAGTTAGTCAACATACATAGATTCCAACGCCAACTTAAGTTAAGTAATCACTTCAGAGAACAGACCCCTCTGAGTGAGGGTTTTAAGAAAAAATCCACATTTGAGCCTCCTAATACGCACACATCGATTAGGAGCTATACAAGGGTACTTACTAGTAACCTGGTAGAACATACCCCTACACGTCTATATTCTAATTTAATGCCGGCTAAACACAAAGCCCTTATTGATTTAAGTAGTGACACCTCAATCATTATCCGCCCGGCGGACAAGGGGGGCTCTATAGTCATCCTTGATTACACTGACTACCGCCAGGAGGCCCTTAGACAATTGGCTGATGAAAATACATATGTTAAATTAAAAAGTAACCCCACCTCTATCTATAAGTCACTTATTGATTCTTTCCTTCAAAGGGGCCTTACTGCTGGTCACCTAAGTGAAAAAGAGTATGCATTTCTTACTATTGATTATCCGATTGTACCTACACTATACTTTCTCCCAAAGGTCCATAAGACCTTGGTGAACCCCCCGGGCAGGCCTATTGTATCTGCCCATGGGTCTGTACTTACTAATATAGCCATCTATATCGACTCACACCTTCAGAATGTAGTTAAGAATACTGATGCTTATTTGCAGGATTCACCGAGTCTTTTGAGAATTTTGAAGGATTACTCTGATCTTCAGCATGATGACATCCTGGTCACCATGGACGTAGACAGCCTCTACACGGTGATCCCCCATGCGGGTGGGGTGGAGGCTGTCAGGTCCATGGTGACTGGTAATGTTCATTATTGTGGACCCTCCATTGAATTCCTTTGTACACTATTATCATTTTGTCTGGACAAAAATTACTTTAAGTTTGAGGAAAGTTATTATTTACAGATTTCTGGGAATGCCATGGGTTCGAATGTGGCACCCACTTACGCAAATATCTTCATGGCGTGGTATGAGCGTGAACTCATGAGGCCATTTGAGAACCCCAAGGTGAAATATTATACACGCTACATTGATGACGTGTTTCTCATCTGGAGGGGTAGTGAATCTTCTTTGCGTGAGTGGGTGTCACATTTGAACCTCATGGAGTCCCCTATACGCTTTAAACTTGAATATGATTTAATCAATGTACATTTTCTAGATCTTAATGTGTTCAAGGTGGAGGAATCAGGCAAGGTGCGGTTCGGTACATCTTTGTACACTAAACCCACGGACCGCAATTCTTTATTGGATGCTAGAAGCTTCCACCCTGAAAACCAAAAGCAAGGTGTCATAACCTCCCAGCTCACCAGAGTCCTGAGGAATAATAGTGAGCTATCATTGCGGACTACCCAGTTGGAAGAAATGGGCAAGAAACTAAGTAACAGAGGGTATGCCAGAGCTGAAATTACTAAGACACAAGAGAAGCTTCATATGGATGGCCTTAAAAGACAGAGTAATGTCAAACGTGAACAGCTAAACCTGGTTACCACCTACACACCTGGTAATGAAAAGTTGATAGGAGCGGTGCGCAAGCATTGGTCAGTTGTGGACACTGATCCCACATTACCCTTTCGCAACATGCCACCGCCGAGGTTGGTCTATCGTAGAGTGTCACAAATATCTCAGGATTCAGCTGCTAAGGAGTTAACTTTGTGTAGCTTGCACTCAAAACAGTTATTTGTTTTCAAGAAGAATTGTGTTTGTATTTTCTTTGAAGTGCCAGAACCCTCTAAATAGCCACCAAATGTTAGTGTGTATGCATTGGGTCATAAAGTCACTGAAACTCTTAGTCACAGAGATACACAGGATAAAGTTTATGGCTTAAGCTGTCAATAGAAGGCCTGATGCAAAACAGGCTCTTCATTACAAAAACTGACCAGGTCACTGACAGGACATTGGTATATTATGTACATATGTGGGTTCAAAGTGTTATAACCTTAACGGCAGGTAAATATGACAACCTATGGCATATTTGATATCAAAACGATTCTCCCAATAAAACTAAAAAGGTTCTAAATATGTAAATATAGAAATTTCTTACCTAGCAGGAATGATAATGGATTGTATAAATTCAGGCAAGAAATTAGTCTATTGAAGGTTGTAAAGACAGGGGGGTTTCTTAGCCCGCCCAGGAGGGTGTGGTTAAGCAACCTTATCTCTGAAAAGTAGGGTTTAAGAATCTTATTTTTTAACAATAAGATTGTCATTCTTACAAGGGGAGCTGCTGTACAGAAGTAAGGAGCCATCATTTTCATGCCAGCCCCTGGCGCATATCTTGAAGACTAGGAAAGTATTCAATTCTGTTTTTCTCCTTTTTATTTTAAAATACTGTTTGCGTGTGTAATTTTATTTGTAACAACTTTTTATTAATAATGCATTGTGCATAATATTTTTGGCATAATAAATAATTCCTTTATTAAGTTTGACCTTTGTCTAATAATTGAACCACGTTACTGAAAGGACTGGAATATTAGAACTGTATAATTTTAGGTTATTTTCTGCTAAATTGTATTTCTAGAGTTAAGGTGTAAAGTCTGGGGTTTTCCTTAAGATTTTCCCTTTAATAAATTTTAAGTGGTGGCAGCATCTGAGCTATAGGATTGTTGGTTTAGTGTGAGTGACATTAAAAGGGAGTTTAGGGCATTTCTCTTACGTCTAGTACAGACTAGGGAGTGGGATTAACTCTTGCACCCACTAAACTGAATCACAAGCTTGCCTGGTGTGGCTAGATTGTGACCTGTTGGTGACAGAAAAGGGGGCTGAAAACCCTTTCTGTGCCAAATAAGTGACTGGCGCAGGGTTGGATAACCTTGGGTCGTCACAAATTGGTGGGCAACGGTGTAGATCATTTTTTTTATTATTAGATTTTAGTGCTTGTGGATTTGCTAGTGTGAAAATCCCGGTACTAAAAGAAATAGTTTCTTACAATTTCCAAAGGCTAAAACTCAGTGCATTATATAGTCACACATTGCAAACAGTCCCCTTCCCTATTCTCTGTTTTTCTTTTCTATTTTATTTTTGCTATGGAAGCATACGAGCAGCGATCTAGAGAGGCACTTATACTCCTATGCCAGGAGTGGGATATTCCAATACGTTCAAAGAACAAAGATTCACTAATACAAGCTCTTGTTGAATATGATAACAGCCAAATCACACCAGTTGAAGTCTCAGGAGAGATGTCTGCAGCTGTGGGCGGTGATTCATCAGGATCTGGGGATCCCTTGGACTGTTATTTGCAAACTGTTCTTAAACATATGGGCTCAGTGGATGCAAGTTTGCGCATGGAACTGATTACAAAGTTTTATGAAAGACAGGCTGCTGAACGACAGGCTGCCGTGGCGGAGAGGCAGGCGTCTCTGGCAGCTGAGAGACAGGTTGCTGAAAGACAGGCTGCTGAACGACAGGCGGAGAGAGAGTATCAGCTACAGCTTGCACGATTGGAGAGAGGGATGGTCTCACCTGTTGTTAGTGAACCTAGAAAAACCCCTGCTCCCAGAGTGCGTGCAGAGAATTTTCCCACCCTGGAGAAAGATGGAGATGTGGATGTATTCCTGCGTAGCTTTGAGAAAGTTTGCAGACAGTTCCAGTTGCCAAGGGAGCAGTGGGCCAAGTACCTTACCCCTGGCCTGAAAGGTCCTGCACTGGAGGTGTTTGTGAACTACCCCCAGAGTTTGATCAGGACTATGATTCCATTAAAGCTGCACTGCAGAGGAGATACAATCTTACTCCTGAAGTTTACCGAAAGAAATTCCGTTCTCTGCAGAAAGGTTTGTCAGAGAGCTATATTACAGCTGTTGGGAACTTGATGACAGCCTTTAAACAGTGGGTCAGAGGATTAAAAGTTGCCACTATGGAGGAGCTGGAAGATTTGATTGTGAAGGAACAGTTTATGCAGCTGTGCCCAGCCGGAGTTCAAGAATGGGTTTTAGATCGGAAGCCCATAACAGCATTGGAAGCTGGCGAGCTGGCTGATTTTTACACAGCTAACAGGTCTCCAGAGAATGGGAGGAAATCCTTTTCTAAGGGGGGATCCACCTGTAAAGGAGCTGCTGCATGACCCCCCTTCACAAAACCTGCTGTGCCTTTATCCAGTGTGTCTGCTCCCTCTGGGAAAGGAGGGGCGAGTGCTGCATCTGGGCAGGGGGATACCCGCAGATGTTTTGTTTGCAACAAAGTGGGCCACATCAGCTCCACTTGCCCAGAGAGGATTAACTTGGGGCAATCAGCTGGAGGGAGTAATCCCTCAGAAGTACCAGCATCTGTTTTGTTTGTTACCTGTCCAGAGGAAAACAACCATGAGAACTTGCAACCTGTGACTGTTGGAGATAAGGTAACCCTAGGGCTAAGGGACACAGGTGCAGAAGTGACTATGGTGCATCCAAAGCTAGTGAACTCTGAGAACATTATCCCTGGAAAGACTCTAGCAGTTAAAGGGATTGGGGGAATGAAACTTGCAGTGCCTATGGCACGTGTATATCTTGATTGGGGAGTGGGGAGAGGTTTAAGAAATGTGGGGGTATCTGAAAATATTCCTAATGATGTCTTAATGGGTACTGATTTGGGTAGATTGTTATCTCTCTATGTGCCTGACAATGCTACAGGTGACCTAGTGACATTAGTTGCAGACCCTTATGTGGAAAGGGCTGTGTGTAAAAATGCTCAGAGACATTATAACCAGGAGGGAGGACAGATTGCATGTGTGCGCAGGGCTGTGCCTGAACTGGGGGTGTCTGTGCTGAGAGGTGAAGCTGTACGAGGAGATACTGACTGGGGAGAACGACAGACAGACGGTGTGTGTCTTCCTGTACTTAAACCAGCAGTATCGGCAGAATTACCGTTAGCTGTACAGGGTGAGGCTGATGGGGGAGAAAGGCAGATAGACTGTGTGGGTCTGTCTGTGCCTCAACCAAGTTTAGCTGTACGGGAAGAACTTGTCTGTGAGAGAAGGCAGATGAGGGGTGCGTGTCTGTCTGTGATTGAATCAGTGGATTCTATAGAAGGAGGTGAGATTGACGGGGGAGAGAATGACTGGGTGAGTGGGCCGCTGGATGATGTGTGCCAGTCTCTGCCAGGGACAATTCCGTACCCTGTGAAAAGACACAATAGTTGGGATAAATGGCAGAAGGAAGAAGTGTGCTTGTCTGCACCAGTGTCAAAAGGGTCCCAAATTCTGTGTGATTATGCAAAGTGGCAGACTGACTGTGAGAGAGAGCAGGGGGGCAAACTAGCCCACTCTATGACAGAAGCAGCAAAGCCACAGATGTCAGAATGTGTGGGGGAGGAGAGTACAGAATACTCTTTGAGGGACCCCCAGAGTGAGTGTGAAAGATTGTGGGTGACAGAGACCCCAGTACCCTCAGCTGTGACCTATAAACAGACTGCACAGGCTAGGGGACAGAGACTGACACAGACTGCAGGCACAGGGGGGAGGAGTACAGAGAAGTGTATTTACACAGCCCCACAGTGCCATTCAGCAAATACACTGATAGATGTGCTGCATCAGTGTCCTCAGCAGGTTCAGCAGTTAGAATGCACAGTGAGGAGGAGGGGGCAGTTAGTCAACCCCCTACCAACCATAACCGAGTGCAGGAGTACAGGAATTCTACTCCAGTGGGAGGGCAAGAGCCTATGGTAGTTAAGCAGCAACTGACAGCACACAATATGTTTAGAGAGCACACCATAGGTAGCAAGACACTAGGTTTCACAGGCACCTCTGTAACAGGGGATGATGTGTTATTCCTGGATAAGATGCAAACCTTATTGGGGGAGGTACCTGCAAAACCCAGAGATGCCATATTCGCACAAAAACAGTTGCAGGAGTTTACTGCCAGAGAGGGAGTGTGTGAGATGGTCCATAATGTTCTTGTACTCACGCCCATGAGACAGAACAAACTAGAGGCTGCATGGGAGGGGCCCTGCAATATATTCAATCAGTTGGGTAGAGCAACTAGTGTGTTACTTTTAAAAGGAGGGCATCCTGCTGCCAAAACTGCTAGGTGCAATCTGTCTGGCAATGGTGTTCTCACCGCAAGGGGAAGCTCCTTTTGATACACATCGGGAGTGGCTCGTAGCCACCCCCTTTTGCGTCTCTTATTGGGGGAGGTGTCACAAATATTTCAGGATTCAGCTGCTAAGGAGTTAATTTTGTGTAGCTTGCACTCAAAACAGTTATTTGTTTTCAAGAAGAATTGTGTTTGTATTTTCTTTAAAGTGCCAGAACCCTCTAAATAGCCACCAAATGTTAGTGTGTATGCATTGGGTCATAAAGTCACTGAAACTCTTAGTCACAGAGATACACAGGATAAAGTTTATGGCTTAAGCTGTCAATAGAAGGCCTGATGCAAAACAGGCTCTTCATTACAAAAACTGACCAGGTCACTGACAGGACATTGGTATATTATGTACATATGTGGGTTCAAAGTGTTATAACCTTAACGGCAGGTAAATATGACAACCTATGGCATATTTGATATCAAAACGATTCTCCCAATAAAACTAAAAAGGTTCTAAATATGTAAATATAGAAATTTCTTACCTAGCAGGAATGATAATGGATTGTATAAATTCAGGCAAGAAATTAGTCTATTGAAGGTTGTAAAGACAGGGGGGTTTCTTAGCCCGCCCAGGAGGGTGTGGTTAAGCAACCTTATCTCTGAAAAGTAGGGTTTAAGAATCTTATTTTTTAACAATAAGATTGTCATTCTTACAAGGGGAGCTGCTGTACAGAAGTAAGGAGCCATCATTTTCATGCCAGCCCCTGGCGCATATCTTGAAGACTAGGAAAGTATTCAATTCTGTTTTTCTCCTTTTTATTTTAAAATACTGTTTGCGTGTGTAATTTTATTTGTAACAACTTTTTATTAATAATGCATTGTGCATAATATTTTTGGCATAATAAATAATTCCTTTATTAAGTTTGGCCTTTGTCTAATAATTGAACCACGTTACTGAAAGGACTGGAATATTAGAACTGTATAATTTTAGGTTATTTTCTGCTAAATTGTATTTCTAGAGTTAAGGTGTAAAGTCTGGGGTTTTCCTTAAGATTTTCCCTTTAATAAATTTTAAGTGGTGGCAGCATCTGAGCTATAGGATTGTTGGTTTAGTGTGGGTGACATTAAAAGGGAGTTTAGGGCATTTCTCTTACGTCTAGTACAGACTAGGGAGTGGGATTAACTCTTGCACCCACTAAACTGAATCACAAGCTTGCCTGGTGTGGCTAGATTGTGACCTGTTGGTGACAGAAAAGGGGGCTGAAAACCCTTTCTGTGCCAAATAAGTGACTGGCGCAGGGTTGGATAACCTTGGGTCGTCACATAGAGCTAAAAACCTCAGGGACCACTTGGTGAAGCGGATCCTGTCAAACACTATCGCAAGGAGTCGTGGCTCAAACCCTCCAAAATGGGTTGCTTTCCCTGTGGCAACTGCACCACATGCAACAGCATGACCAGAGGTAACTCCTTCCAGCACCCACATTCGAACAAGAGGTATAAGATAAATCATCGTTTGAGTTGCATGAGTAACTATGTAATATACATACTAATTTGTCCTTGTTCCAGTGTATACATGGGTAAGATGATCACCCCATTCCGTGATAGGATGGCGAACCACCGATGCGCAATCCGCGCTGCGTTAAAATCTGGCGAGTCTGATCAGCCAATGGCACGCCACTGTGTGGCTCTGAAACACTCCGTGTCAAGGATCAAGTCTATGTTAATAGATCACGTACCTCCAATGTCAAGAGGGGGAGACAGAGCTAATAGACTACTCCAACTGGAAAGCAGATGTATACACAGGTTGGACACGTTGGTTCCTAAAGGCCTTAACACCTCACTGGACTTTAGCCCATTCTACTAATACAACATTCGGATGATTTCTGTCCTGGACGTTTCTGAACATCCAATTGATAGCTCACTGTTCAAAAAGTTTCTATATGTACCCCAGGGAGATATGATGCTATTATATATGTGGTCTTTCACCCCCACTCAAACCTCCTTAGTTAATACATATGTTAATGCCTTGGATCAGGGGTTATAAATATGTTCTCTCTATAGGAGTTATTTTTTTAGTGTTGGGTTTTAACTTATCTTCATCTGATTGATGTGCTTTGATAGCAATGTTTTATATGTTTATTTGTGCTGATGCATTTAACTATTTTTTGGTAATCATTACCTATACTCCTAGGATGACCCTTTGTTTGGTCTCCTTTATTGTATTATGAGTATGATAGTTTATTGCATGCAGCAACATGAATCATATTGTACCATCGATTCAGGTTATGTCCCAATGTGCCATCAAATAGTATGTATTCACTACCATCTAGGATTATCTGTATTACCGCTATGTCTAAACTCAATACGCTATATACATTTATGATTGTTTGGTTGCTAATGGCAACAATTACTCATAGCCGCATTAGATAGCTATACGCATGCGTGACTAAGATGCTTCCTACTCTGACGCGTGAGGCTACCCGACGTCGCTATGGCAACGCCATGCGTCATCACGCTAGGCACGCACCGTGCTTACGTGACGTCATTGCCAGGAATGGGAAGACGCGAGTGGCGGCATGGCGGCAAAAGTTTGTTATTTTTCATCTTTAAAAGGGGTATGTTTTTATCTATGTATCATATTGGTTTTAAGTGTGCTGCATATTCTTTTGTTCTCATGCTGACATTTGACAAAGGCACAACTTGGTGCCGAAACGTTATGTCATTTTAACTATGCCTTAATAAAATTGTTATATTTTATCAAGACCAGTGAGTGCCTGCATTCTGTGGAATTTTTATTTATTTATATATATATATATATATATATATATATATACTTAAAGAGACATGAAACCCAATATTTTTATTTCATGATTCAGATAGAGCTTGTGATTTCAAACAACTTTCCAATTTACTTCTAGTATATATTTTTTTGTTCCCTTTGTATCCTTTGTTAAAAAAGGATACCGAGGTAGGCTCAAGAGCTGCTGATTGGTGGCTGAATATATATGTCTTATGTTATTGAGTTCAGCTAGCTCCCAGTAGTGCATTGCTGCTTCTTCAACAAAGGATACCAAGAGAATGAAGCAAATTAGATAATAGAAGTAAATTTTAAAACTGTTTAAAATTGTATTCTCTCTCTTACTGGTTTCAAACCTGTCCTCAGACCTCCCCAACAGTCCAGGTTTTCAGGATTACCTTGGATGAGAGCAGGTAAAATAACCAGGTTTACTAATCAGCTGATTGTTTCACCTGTACTCCAGTTCAGATATCCTCAAAATGTGGCCTGTTAGTGAGGCCTGAGGACAGGTTTGAAAACCAGTGCTCTATCTAGATTATGAAAGAAAAAAATGGCTTTCATGTCCCTTTAAGAACAGAAGTCTATAACAGCTTGGTACATATACAAACAGCAAATAATCAGTCCATGCACACAAAGTCAGGAAAAAACATCAGCACAGACCAAATCTATAGTTCAAAAGTCAGTGTTTTATTGGCTCAAAAGAGACAGATAGCATTATGTCCGGCCTTGTTATAAACTAATAAAAGAAGTGACCTTTGAAATAACAAAGTCGTGCAGGAAGCTCTTGTATTTCTTATGTACTGCATGTTGATCCATACTCACATACCCAAATAAAAAAACTAAGTTTTATTGTTCAATGAAGAACGAAAGTGAAAATAATGATCATAATACATTTAGGTCTAGATAACGAGTGGAGCGCTATCTTAATGTGTGCCCGTAAAGGGTCAAATTTGCCTTTTACGGGCGCAAGGTAAATAACCAGCCAAGGAGTGTTCTGGTATTTTGTAAGAACTGCGCCATGACAGGAAAAAAACTACCCTTATTGTGGTATATGACCCTCTACATATACAAAGAGGACAGGACAAAAATACAAAAAGGTTAGCAAGGGAGTGCCAAAATGGCTATTCCAAAAAAACCTAACTATAAAGACAGTATAAAATGTATTTTCCTTAGAGGAAATGGTCGGTGAATTTCTAAACTAGATACAGAGGATATTCTGCCTCTGCTTAAATCCATCTCTACAGATACCACTCACCAGAGACACGGACCCTACAGATACGGTCACTGACCGTCAAAGACATTTTTACTCTAAAAACCATTAGCGGAGTAAAAGTATCAAGTGGTTTTCTTCCTCTTAACCCACAAAACAGCCGCTGGGATAATACAAATATAAGAGGTGCATAGAAATCCAACCCGTCACCCATCCGCTAAGGAATCTCTCTTTATCCTTGTCAACCAACGGGCACAAAGAACAGAGGAAACTGTCTCTCCGAATACCCACTTTTTAAAATAACACCGCTTTCAAGAGACACAGTTACTGACCGCCAAAGATGAGGTCACCAGGATCGTTTTTGGAGCATCAGTTTAGAGGGAGTTTCATATGCTGATCTTCACCCGACAAAGAAGCAGTGTTTCTAATACACGGTCACTGACCGTAAGGACAATTGGCAATTCGGCTAAACTATTCAACCTCCAAAACGGAGCTGACTCCTTCTTGCCGACATCTATTCTAAAAGGAAAGCAATTAACACACGGACCCAAAAGAACCTCCATGTTCTTACAGAGGATCTAAAGGACCTTTTTCTCTGCCAAACAACGCATAAGTGCTAACCAGCTTGGATTGCAAATTACAAAGGCAATAATATAAGCTCATATGACAGCTAACCAAGTACGCAAAAAATGAGTAACAGTACAGGAGTACGGTCTTGTTTACACACTACTGATAGACTTAAATATACACAAATATATCACTTTGATCATGCAAAGTTTCCCACTAGAGACTATAAGCTAAAATATTTCATCCGACCACCATAATCAGCTACCTTATATACGACCAATTGCTGTTTTTTTTCCTTGTTCTGTAAAACATTTCTAGTCTGTAGCTTTATCTGATAACCAGAAATATTCATATCTGTAACAATTTTCTGTTTATTTTGGATTGGCCATATCCGCAAACCTATATGTGCCTTTTAATATCGACTATTTATTTCATGTTTTTACCTATGGGTTTACAACTTTACACCAATACATTTTGTATTTTTGTTTGAACATTTGAGTTTGTATTAGCTGGATTTCACTCACTGTATTCTGCACCGTTAAGCACATATCAATATTTCACTGACCAAAATATATTTTATACTGTCTCTATAGTTAGTTTAGTTTTTTTGGAATAGCCATTTTGGCGCTCCCTTGTTAACCTTTTTGTATAAATAACCAGCCATTACAAGTGGCTGGTTAATGCTCCCACAAGCTTGTGGTTTCACTTTGCGCAATTAACTAGAGGTCAAACAAATGCCTCAATTGCCCCCAAAATAGGCAGTACTTAACAATTAAAAATAAATATGAGCATTTTTATATTTGTAAAAAAAAAACTAAACAAAGCAGTTATAAAGGGGTTAAAGTGAGGGGATGTGGGGTGTTTGAAGAAAAAAAACTAAATTTATGCTTACCAGATAAATTCCTTTCGTTCCTAGCACAGAGAGTCTACAACTTCATTCCTTACTGTTGGGAAATACAACACCTGGCCACCAGGAGGAGGCAAAGACACCCCAGCCAAAGGCTTAAATATCCCTCCCACTTCCCCCATCCCCCAGACATTCGGCCGAGGGACCAAGGAAAAGTTGGAGAAACATCAGGGTATAAAGGTGCCAGAAGAAAAACAAAAAAGGGAGCCGACCAGAAAAAACGGGTGGGGTCGTGGACTCTCTCTGCCAGGAAAGAAAGAAATTTATCTAGTAAGCATACATTTTGTTTTCTTTCCATAAGGCAGGGAAAGTTGATGACTTCATTCCTTACTGTTGGGAAAACAATACCCAAGCTCTAGAAGACACTGAAGGAATAACGGGAGGGAACAAGAAAAATGCGGACCCTAAACTGAGGGCACCACAGCCTGTAAAACCTTTCTCCCAAAAGCTGCTTCAGCCAAAGCAAACACATCAAAATTTAGAAAAAGTATATGAGGAGGACCAGGTAGCCGCCTTACAAATCTGATCCATAGAAGCTTCATTCTTAAAAGCCCAGAAAGAAGCTGTTGTCCCGCTTTCTCATAAGCCATGCGGATGACACTCCTCAACCAGAAAGACAAGGAAGACGTAGTGGCCTTCTGACCCTTATGTCTACCTGCATAAATGACAAAAAAAAGATGAAGATTATCTAAACTGGGAGCATTGAGGTAAAATTTCAAGGGACAAACCATATCCGTTCCTTTTCTGAAGAAGGATTGGGACACAAAGAAGGAACAACAATCTCTTGATTAATGTTACAATCTGACACCACCTTAGGAAGGAAACCTAACCCAGTGCATAAAACCACCTTATCAGCATGAATAACAAGGTAAGGGGGGGGGGGGACAAAATGTAAAGCCAAAATCTCAGAGACTATTCGAGCAGAGGCAATGGCTAACAGAAATAAAACTTTCCAAGATAACAGTTTAATGTCAACAACATACATGGGCTTAAACAGAGCCTGCTGCAAAACACGCAGAACAAGATTGAGACTTCAAGGCAGAGCCACAGGTCTAAACACAGGTCTTATCCTAGTCAGAGCCTTAACAAAGGACTGCACAGCTGGAAGCTCAGCTATTCTCTTGTGCAGCAACACCGACAAGGCCGATATCTGTCCCTACAGAGAACTGGCAGATAGACCCTTCTCCATCCTGGAGAAAAGATAAAATTCTAGTAACCTTTACCTTATGCCAAGAAATACCACATTCCTCACACCAGTTCAGGTAAGTTCGCCATACCTTATGGTAGATGAGCCGAGTAACTGGTTTATGAGCTTGAATCAAAGTGTTTGACACTCTCTGAGAATCCTCTCCTGGCTAGGATTAATCATTCAATCTCTACGCAGTCAGCCTCAGAGAATCTAGATATTGATGTAGGAAGGGACCCTGTATCAGCAGGTCCCTGCGATAAGGTAACCTCCATGGAGGAGAAGAGGACATTCTCACCAGATCCGTGAACCAAGTCCTTCGCGGCCAGGATGAAGCAATTAGAATCACAGACGCTTGTTCCTGCTTGATCCAGGCCACCACATGAGGGAGAAGAGGCAATGGAGGAAAGAGATATAGGAGTCTGAACCTCCATGAAACTGCTAGAGCATTTATTAACTATACTTGAGGATCCCTCAATCTCGATCCATACATGGGTAGCTTGGCATTGAGACGAGAGGCCATGAGATCTATCTCCTGCATCCCCCATCTGCTGCAAATCTCTGCAAACACCCCAGGTGAAAAGATTGTCTGCTGAGGAAGTCTGCTTCCCAGTTGTCTATACCCAGGATGTGAATCGCTGACCGCATACAGTTGTGGGCATCTGCCCATTCTAAGATTTGGGACACCTCCCTCATCGCTAAGAAACTCCTTGTTCATCCTTGATGGGACGAACTCAGCTGGGGCCAAGCCTCCAGCACATTGAAGATTGCCCGCAGTTCCAAAATATTGATTGGAAGAGTGGACTCCTCCTGAGTCCACAAACCTTGTGCTTTCCTGGCACCCCAGACTGCTCCCCAGCCTGAAAGACTGGCGTCCATAGTCAAAATCTCCCAGGACAGTCTCATGACAGTCTCAAGAACACGTGTCTCTCTACAGGCTGTCCAATACGATCTGTTGGGACAGGTCCGAATGATTGCCATTCCATTGTCTCCACATGCATAGTTGTAAAGGTCTGAGATGGAATCTGACAAAAGGAATAATGTCCATACAAGACACCATGAGTCCAATCACCTCCATGCATTGGGCCACCAAAGATGACACTTCTCTACCATCCTCCTCTAGTGACGAAAGGCAAAGAATGACTGGGGGATGGGGGAAGTGGGAGGGATATTTAAGCCTTTGGCTGGGGTGTCTTTGCCTCCTCCTGGTGGCCAGGTGTTGTATTTCCCAACAGTAAAGGGGAAAAAACAGCACCTTAAGTGCCTTTACATTGAGGTCAATTGAGGTTTGTGTGTTAATATTAGTTTTTAAACATATAAACACAAATATATATATATATATATATATATATATATATATATATATTCATATACATGTTTATTTATTACAGTCCAACACTGTGCAAGTTGCCCCCTGCGCTGCACTAGGTGGTTTGCTGTGTCTATCAGCTTTAAAACGAGGCTCCCATGAAAGCCTATGGAAGTGCGCTCTGGTGAGTGGAAGGCTTCTGGGCAATGCAAACGCGAGGTCGTGTTTGCATTGCTCCGCACATTTACGTGCGCTGGTATTACTGAGTAGAGCGCAAATTCGCGCTCACTTAAGCGCAATATTGTGCTCCATTCGTAATCTAGCTCCTTAATGAATTAAAATTTTGCAAGTATAACCACTAATATGCCACTTAAAGAATTTAAAGCAGAAAATCACATTTTCATTTTTAATAGAAATATTTTCGCAATATATGTGTAATGCTCTTGGGATACCCCTTTATTAGACCGAACTTGGCCAGTAGTCTTGTTATCCCGGCGTCGAGACGGAATGATAGGGAATATCCCAGAGCAGAGAAAGTTGGTAAGATGAGGAGAGCGGCGCTCACCACAGGCAGGACAGTCCCAAGTGGCAACGGCAGGACAGGCAAGGCAAATCACTGGAATAGTCAGACAGGCAGGATTCGGCAACAGTAAAGCAGTCCAAGGACAAACCACTACAATTGTCAGGCAGGCAGGGTTTGGCAATGGTAAAGCAGTCCAAGGACAAATTACTAGAATGGTCAGGTAGGCAGGGTTTGGCAACGGTAAAGCAGTCCAAGGGCACACCACTAGAATGGTCAGGCAGGCAGGGTTTGGCAACGGTAAAGCAGTCCAAGGGCACAACACTAGATTGGTCAGGCAGGCAGGGTTCAGCAACAAAGAGGCAATCCAGAATAACAGGAGTTAAGAAGCAGAGTAGTCAGACAGGCAGGGTTCAGTAGCAATATATCAGTCCAGCAATTTAGGGGTTAAACAGGTAGAGTAGTCAGACAGGCAGAGTTCAGCAGCAGTGTATTGATCCAGCAGTTCAGGGGTATAGCAGGCAGAGTTCATACACAGCAAGGCAATACAAAAAAACGATCTATCACTCTCAGGAGTACACAAAGTAACACCTATACTTTGGCAGTGATAGATCGTGAAGAAGGAATTTAAATAGGCGCAGGATTCGCGCCCAGGCGTCAGGACCGGAGAAGAGTGTGCGGTGGTGATGTCAGTGCCGCACGCCTCCGGTCCTGACACAGCCCCTGGCAACGAGCAGGGAAGAAGACTCCACGCCCCTAGCAACGGCTAGAGCGGCGCTGCGTGACAATATGTTTCAATCATAGATTTTACTCTGCCTGTGCATTTAAACTTGGTGTTTAAATTGCATAAGAGATAACTCATTTGCACCACCACTGATAAATACAGGACAACTCTGGCTCTCTAAGCAGGAGTGGTGATTGAACATACATATCTTCTATGCTCAGAACCCTATTTCTGAAACAGAATTAAAATGCACATGAAAGCATTTTTCCAATATACTTGTATAGCACATTTTATGAGTTTAATGTCCCTTTAAAGGGACAGTCTAGTCCAAAAAGTGTATTGGTTAAAAAGATAGATAACACCTTTACTACCCATTCCCCAACTTTGCACAACCAACATTGTTATATTAATATACTTGATAACGTTTAAACCTCTAAATTTCTGTCTGTTTCTAAGCCACTATAGACTGCATCTTATCTCATGCATTTTTATTAGATTTTACCAGCAAGACAGTGCTAGTTCATGTGTGCCATATAGATAACATTGTGCTCACTTCTGTGGAGTTGTGTAGGACCCAGCACTAATTGGCTAAAAATTCAAGTCTGTAAACAGCCCTGAGATAAGGGGGCTGACTATAGAGGCTCGACTTAGGGGCATATTCATCAAGCTCTGTATGGAACTTGAAGCCCTGTGTTTCTGGCGAGCCTTCAGGCTCGCCAGAAACACAAGTTATGAAGCAGCGGTCTAAAAAACGCTGCTCCATAACCTGTCCGCCTGCTGGTACAATGATAAATGCCAACAGCGTACGCAATATCGGATCATGTCCGTCCGCACCTTGTTAAATAGGCCCCTTAGATACAAGTTAATCACAGAGGTAAAAAGTATATTAATATAACCATGAAAGATATACCTAGGTAGGCACAGGAGCAGGGAGCTAGCTGCACATATATATCTTATATCATTGCCTTTCTGATGTGTTCATCTAGCTCCCAGTAGTGCAATACTGCTCTTTTAATTAAGAATGCCAAGATAATAAAGCAAAGTTGATAATATTAGTAAAATGAAAAGCAGTTTAAAATTGTGTGCTCTATCTGAATAGTGAAAGAACATTATTGGGTTTCATGTCCCTTTAAGGTGTTTACTGTACCTTTAAACACATAGGTATAGAGCTTAATCGATAACACAAGGTGTGCTTTCTTGTGATTGGACTAGCACACTATTTGGTATTACAAGTGAATGAATAAAAAAAACAACGTTTACCATAGAATCTTTAATACGACAGACATTTTTTAGCGCACCCAATAATTTTAATGGATAGCACAGGGAGTGCTAGGAACGCTCATATTACAAGTGTGTGTGTGTGTGTGGGGGGGGGGTTTAAGCGATGCAGGTAAGTGCAACACAAAAGGACTTTGAGAAAATTTTGCATTTTTGAAAGCGTGATGTAAAGTGATAATGCTTGAAAATATGTATAACAAAACATGAAAAATATATTAAAATAAGGTGCTGGACTGGGAAGGGCTCAAATATATATATATTCACATACATATACACATACAGTATCCCACAAAAATGAGTACACCCCTCACATTTTTGTAGATATTTTATTATATCTTTTCATGTGACAACACTGAAGAAATAACACTTTGCTACAATGTAAAGTAGTTAGTGTACAGCCTGTATAACAGTGTAAATTTGCTGTCCCCTCAAAATAACTCAACACACAGTCATTATTGTATAAACCATTGGCAATAAAAGTGAGTACACCCCTAAGTGGAAATGTCCAAATTGCGCCCAAATTAGCAATTTTCCCTCCCCGGTGTCATGTAACTTGTTAGTGTTACAAGGTCTCATGTGTGAATGGGGAGCAGGTGTGTTAAATTTGGTGTTATCACTCTCACACTCTCTCATACTGGTCACTGGAAGTTCAACATGGCACCTCATGGCAAAGAACTATCTGAGGATCTGAAAAAAAGAATTGTTGCTCTACATAAAGATGGCCTAGGCTATAAGAAGATTGCCAAGACCCTGAAACTGAGCTGCAGCACGGTGGGCAAGACTATGCAGCGGTTTCACAGTACAGGTTCCACTCAAAACAGGTCTCGCCATGGTCGACCAAAGTAGTTGATGCTCAGCATCATATCCAGAGGTTGTCTTTAGGAAATAGACGTATGAGTGCTGCCAGCATTGCTGCAGAGGTTGAAGGTGTTGGGGGTCAGCCTGTCAGTGCTCAGACCATACGCCGCACACTGCATCAAATTGGTCTGCATGGCTGTCATCCCAGAAGGAAGCCTCTTCTAAAGATGATGCACAAGAAAGCCAGCAAACAGTTTGCTGAAGACAAGCAGACTAAGGACATTGATTACTGGAACCATGTCCTGTCGTTAGATGAGACCAAGATAAACTTATTTGGTCCAGATGGTGTCAAGCGAGTGTGGTGGCAACCAGGTGAGGAGTACAAAGACAAGTGTGTCTTGCCTACAGTCAAGCATGGTGGTGGAAGTGCCATAGTCTGGGCCTGCATGAGTGCCGGCACTGGGGAGCTACAGTTTATTGAGGGAACCATGAATGCCAACATGTCTTGTGACATACTGAAGCAGAGCATGATCTCCTCCCTTCGGAGACTAGGCCGCAGGACAGTATTCCAACAGGATAATGACCCCAAACACACCTCCAAGACAACCACTGCCTTGCTAAAGAAGCTGAGGGTAAAGGTGATGGTCTGGCCAAGCATGTCTCCAGACCTAAACCCTATTGAGCATCTGTGGGGCATCCTCAAACAGAAGGTGGGGGAGCGCAAGGTCTCTAACTTTCACCTGCTCCGTGATGTCATCATGGAGGAGTGGAAGAGGACTCCAGTGGCAACCTGTGAAGCTTTCACGAACTCCATGCCCAAGAGGGTTAAGGCAGTGCTGGAAAATAATGGTAGCCACACAAAATATTGACTTTGGGCCCAATTTGGACACTTCCCCTTAGGGGTGTACTCACTTTTGTTGCCAACAGTTTAGACATTAATGGCTGTGTGTTGAGTTATTTTGAAGGGACAGCAAATGTACACTGTTATACCGGCTGTACACTCACTACTTTACATTGTAGCAAAGTGTTATTTCTTCAGTGTTGTCACATGAAAAGATATAATACAATATTTACAAAAATGTGAGGGCTGTACTCACTTTTGTGAGATACTGTGTGTATATATATATATATATATATATATATATATACACATATATACATATATATATACACACACACACGCACTTTTTGATATATATATATATATATATATATACACTGTATGCATACCTATAATATTTTTAACTTATTTTTTTCAATTGAACACAACAAAGCATCTTCGGATTAGTGCTCAATAGGCTTGCCAGGTGTCCAGTATTCATCTGGAAAGTCCACGTCTGTAGCAGGCTGTCCAGTAAAATTGTCAAAAAAGTACTTAAATGTAAAAGGCCTCGAGGAGAGGGGCAGAGCCAGACGTGGTAAAAGATGGGCGCTTAAGACCTGTGCTCCTGAGATAGGGACCATCAAAACCGCCATAAAGAGAAGCAGAACTATCTATTATGCCCAAAAAGTGATCTCTATCACCTTATAGCACTTCAGACAATGAAAAAGTTTTTGTTTCTGACACCTTTCCACCACTTGGGTGAAATCCACATGACCGGCACAGATCTCCAACAGCTCATGCAGAAGACCTGAGAACACGTTCATACGCATCAACAGCTTTGTAGAGGAGAAAAATATACAGGATTTGTATCACCCATGGAGGATATAAATCCTGGCAGATTTGAACACTAACGAGCATTGCAAAAGCAATGCAAGCAGGGGATCCATCTTCTTCATATCCTCATTTGAGCGCACCACGGAAATCGGTTGTCAGTCAACGCCGTAATAACATCAGGACGGCTAGCAGACGAAATCCCATAACTCAGAAGGGTGATATATTATTATTAATATTATTCTTTATTTATAAAGCGCCAACAGATTCCGCAGCGCTGTTCATAGGTAACAAAGATAAAGGACAGTACAATATGAGACACCAGACAAAATTTAACAAACAAATACAGGGGGAATTGGGAGCCCTGTTCCCGTGGGAACTTACAATCTAAATGGGTAGGAGGGTGAGAAACAGGAGGTGGGGACTGCAAAGGTGGGAATGATGCTAGTGTGAAGTTAGATGAGGGCAACTATTAGGCAAGTGAAATAATTTGTTACTGATTTGGTGATAGGCTTCCCTGAACAAGAAGGTCTTTAGGGAGCGTTTAAAGGAGGAGAGGTTGGGGGAAGTCTGACAGCTCGAGGAAGTGCGTTCCAGAGGGTTGGTGCCGCACGAGAGAAGTCCTGTAGTCTAGCATGAGAGGAGGTGATGATAGAAGCGGCAAGGAGTAGATCGTTGTTGGATCTTAGGGGACGGGCTGGAGTATATTTGTTGATGAGTGAGGACAGGTATGGGGGGGCTGCATTGGTAAGGGCTCTGCATGTCAGAGTGAGAATTTTGAATTTAATTCTGCTGTGAATGGGGAGCCAGTGAAGGGACTCAGAGGGGTGCGGCTGATACAGAGCGTCGGGAGAGGTGGATTAGCCTAGCAGAGGCATTTAGGGTGGATTGAAGGGGGGAGAGGCGGGAGAGAGGAAGGCCAGTTAGTAGGTTGTTACAGTAGTTCAAATGAATGTATATCTATCAGCGCCACAATAATACCATACAAGCTATATCTGATATAGGCGGAGTCTCCCAACCAGACTCCAAAAGTTAAGAGTAAAAAGAAATGCCAAGATACAGCGCTACACTACCCTCAGATGAGGGTTGGGTTGCTAAAGATGGTGTCCACGACTAGGAATGTGTATACATAAAGGTAAATATATAATATTGTGTTACACAAAGAATATATATAAAACCATGTGAAAAAGTACTTAAAAGGTAAAAGATTAAAAACAAAATATATATATATATAGGATGTGATATTAAAATGTATTAAACAAACATTTTATTAACATAAACTGACAGTTAAAAATACAGTTAAAAATAGATTCAACAATCTAATGGATTGCCCCATACAATGTCCAAGAAGTTATGTCCTATGTAACATACAAGTGTTTAAGTCCCATACCAAAATGTCCAAAGCAAATGTTCAAGGTTAATATCCAAAAAAAATAAAAATAAAAATGATAATATGTCCAAAGTTGGTGTAAAAATCAAAAAATGTAAAAAATATAAAAAATATATTAAATATTTTTTGAAAAGATGAAAAAATGAATAAAAATATATAAAAAATATATGAGTTGTGATCAGCAACCCATATGGAAGGAATATAATATATGTGAGGTGTACACCTAAAAAGTGTGTATAAAAATGTGTGTATATAAAAGGGTGTGGTAAAAAATGTGTCATAAAAAATGTGTCATAAAAAAGGATTCAAAATCCTGGTGAAATAAATGTGTATATAATTCCAAGTATTCCAAATGTGAGTGTAGAAAGTGCTGGGTTGATGTTCCTCTTCTTAAAAGGTTATCAAATGTAATGGGATATCCTCCTGTACCTAAAAAAGTATACAGAAAATAGACATAGTGCAATAAAATCACTTTAGAATGACAACAACAGTATTCTACTCACCAGATATATTCTGAGCTGCAATACTAGTGTATAGCCAACGCGTTTCGGTCCTCAGGGACCTTTCTCAAGACTGGTAGCAGCTGCCTGGCTTCTACACCTTAAGTGTGTTTTGATAGCCAATGGGATGGTTTGTGGAAATTGCGCCTAAAATTCGCGCCAAAAATTTGCGCCAAAAATTTGCGGTTAAAAAAAAAAAAATACATTTCCAGAAATTGATAATTATATTGTCCCCCATTTCTATTATGTCAAAAATGAGTGCATTGAGTTTTAGGCAAAAATTGTCCAATTCTCCTTAGTGTCCGCTCACCGAATGTTTATACCAGATGTTAGGGCCCACCGGAAGTGACGTTTATTTGCAGACCGGAAGTGACACGCTTAATGCGCGTGACATCCGAAAGGGGAAAGAATATATATCATGTGTATTTGCCGGTGGAAGTGCCAACTCATTTTGGCATATTGGGGTTATAGTATATTGACTTGGCAAAATGCAAAGTTGCCTATATGAGTGTAAATATATGTAATGGCATTGTTCCTTGTAGTTGTGTTATTACATAAAAAACAATCTCTATGTGAATAAGTTTAATTATATAAAAAGATAAAATGATAAAAAATAATAAAAAATATATGACATATGAATAAAAATTGGGATTGGTATTGGAAGCTCAGAATGTCTGGTATAGAATAAAAATACAAATATCTGGTATAAAAATAAAAATGCAAATACAATATATAAAAAATTGTAAGATACAAATAAGGGCATATGGATATCCATATGTTGTGGGTACAAAATTATAAAACCGTTATGTTGGAGTTATATATTTATTACCTAACATTACGTAAACAGGGGTAGACATTACTTAAAACAGGAGTTGGTATTATATTGCATAGTAGTGTGTTTGGAACCTATTACTGTCAATAATATTTCTATCCTGAGGATCTCAATGTCCTATATAGTTTCAGGAGTCTGCCAATAGGTTTGGGGGTAGCTTATAAGTACAAATATATAAATATCTAAAAAATATAGAAAATTTGTGTAAAAATATTATTATAAAAATATTATGTAAAAAATATATTATGTAAAAAATATATATATTGTAAAAGCTTTTGGAACCTTGATTTTAAAAAAGGTTTTGAACCCCAAAGAAACCTTTTTAAAACTTTTTTTTAAAAAACATTTAAAAATTGCTTTGGTTTTAAAATGTCTTTAATTTTTAATTTGATTGGTTGAGAGTGGTGCTTGTGTTTGAAACAGTCTACTTTCTTCCCATCTTTCCTGATTTTCTGGTGTCTTTTGGAGAGTTGGGAGTGGGAGAGAGTTTGTTTTTTGCTTCTCTTATAATAGGTGGAATATTTCCGTGTTGCTGTTAAGACCTTTGGGAAAGATGCAGTCTAGCAGGAAGATCCACTTTGATTCTACTCTCAGAAGTTGTTTTTCAAAATCCCCTCCTCTCCAATTTTTGGTGGGTCTACTAATGCCCATATATTTGAACGTTTTGTTGCTTCCTTTGTGTTTTTCTTTAAAATGTTTGTATAGTGGAAAATCTTCCTTTCCCCATTTTATCTGTAAAAGATGCTCGCGGATTCTATCTCGCAGTTTCCTAGAGGTTTGCCCTACATATTGTAGTCCACATCCACATTCGATTAGATATATGATGCCTGAATCCTGGCATCTGATCATCTCTTTCATATTAAAAGACTCCTGTGTTATATTGGATTTGAATATGCTACTCTTCTTGCCATGTTCGCAAGCCTTGCATGTCAGGCAGGGAAAGAAACCTTTAAGTGGTTTCCCATGTAGATCTTTCATTGTGGTTTTCCTAGTTACTTTGGGGACACTAGGAGCGATCATTGTTTTAATGTTTTTTGTTTTTCTGTAAATGAATGTTGGGGATTCCTTTAGATCTTTCCCAATTATATTGTCCTCTTTCAGAAAGTGCCAGTGCTTCTTTATTATCTTTTCTATTAGAAACCTATTTTCGCTGTATTCAGAGATGAAAGGTACCTGTATGGTACTGTCCCTTTCTGGAGTCTTGTCCTTATTTTTGTATTTCAGCATAGACCCTCTATCCATTTTCTCCACTTCTTCAATCGTTCTGTTTATGGTTTCCACATTGTATCCTCTGTCCACGAATCTTTCTTTTAGGATTTTTGACTGTTCTTTCCATTTTCCTCTGTCCGAACAATTCTTTCTGATCCTCATTAACTGTCCTTTCGGGATGTTTGATTTCCATCTATGGTGGTGACAACTGGTCTGATGGATGTAATTGCTACAGTCCACATCCTTAAAGTACGTAGAAGTAGACACTCTTCCTTCTTTTATCGTTATGTCTAAGTCCAGAAAGTGGATATTTTTCTTACTTATCTCGTGCGTGAATTTCAAGTTCATGGTGTTATTATTCATCACATTAATAGTGTGTTGGAGGTCTTCCACAGAACCTCTCCATATAATGAGGATGTCATCTATGTATCTTTTGTATAGGACCAGGTCTGCGCCTGCTGGGCTGGAGTCCCAAAAGAGGTTCTCCCATTTACCCATGTATAAGTTGGCGTAGCTAGGCGCAAACCTGGTCCCCATAGCTGTTCCGCATATCTGGTTGTAGAACACTCCTCTGTCGTTGAAGTAATTATGGCTGAGGATATAGGAGATACCCTCCACAACAAACTCCCTTTGTTCCTGACTCAATTCTCTGTCCTTTTTCATGAAGTACTCCACTGCTTCTAAACCCAAGTCGTGTGGGATACTCGTATAAAGAGCAGTGACATCGCAGGTAGCTAATATGTATCGGTCGTCCCATTCTAGACTATTGAGTAGGTTCAGGACTTCTGTGGAGTCCTTGAGATAGGAAGGTAGTTGTTGTACATATTTCTGAAGTCTTCTATCGATGTATTCTGATAGGTTGCAGGTGATGGAGCCAATACCGGATATGATCGGCCTTCCGGGGGGGTTATCCAACCTTTTGTGTATTTTAGGAAGGTAATAGAATACAGGTATCCTTGGATGTTTCATAGATATATACCTGTATTCCTGATTGTTGATAATACCTTTCCTTTTTGCTGACAGAAGTATGGAGTCCAGCTCTTCTTTATATCTTCTTGTGGGATCTGAGTTTAGTACCTCATAAGTCTCAGAATCTCCCAAAATCCTGTCTGATTCTTTGTTGTAATCTATTTTGTTTAGGATTACAATGCCCCCTCCCTTGTCAGCCGATTTTACTACAATGTCTTTGTTGTCTTCTAGACTCTTGATGGTATTTGTTTGTGTCTTAGTCATATTTTGGTGGAACTTCCTAATGTTGTTGTTGTTGTTTAATCTCTTTATGTCATCACATACTACATTTTCAAATATTTCGATGTGAGGTCCTTTATGTGAAATGGGGAAGAAAGTGGACTTTGGTTTCAGATCTGTGTATTTAGGTTTATCTTGTGTCTGGTGCCCATTCTCTCTTATATTTATGTTTGTATTGGAATGTGAATTGGTTTTTTCTAATGCAGATTTGCAAAAAAATCTTTTAAGGGTAAGTTTTCTTACCAATTGTTTAACATGTGTATAGGTCTGGAATTTATCCAGACCCCTTGATGGAGCATAGGATAGACCTAAGGCCAATACTTCTTTGTCCTTATGGCTTAGATTTGTGTTGCTCAAATTGTATATCCCTCTATTCTTTAGATCCCTTGAGACATTGTCGTTATAGCTAGTAGAGGGTAAAGTTATTTGTGCATTTTCGCATCTAGTATGTGCCTGAGGTGTTATTTGAGACTTCTTTTTTAGCCTTATCCCTGATTTGAGACTCCTGAAACTATATAGGACATTGAGATCCTCAGGATAGAAATATTATTGACAGTAATAGGTTCCAAACACACTACTATGCAATATAATACCAACTCCTGTTTTAAGTAATGTCTACCCCTGTTTACGTAATGTTAGGTAATAAATATATAACTCCAACATAACGGTTTTATAATTTTGTACCCACAACATATGGATATCCATATGCCCTTATTTGTATCTTACAATTTTTTATATATTGTATTTGCATTTTTATTTTTATACCAGATATTTGTATTTTTATTCTATACCAGACATTCTGAGCTTCCAATACCAATCCCAATTTTTATTCATATGTCATATATTTTTTATTATTTTTTATCATTTTATCTTTTTATATAATTAAACTTATTCACATAGAGATTGTTTTTTATGTAATAACACAAATACAAGGAACAATGCCATTACATATATTTACACTCATATAGGCAACTTTGCATTTTGCCAAGTCAATATACTATAACCCCAATATGCCAAAATGAGTTGGCACTTCCACCGGCAAATACACATGATATATATTCTTTCCCCTTTCGGATGTCACGCGCATTAAGCGTGTCACTTCCGGTCTGCAAATAAACGTCACTTCCGGTGGGCCCTAACATCTGGTATAAACATCCGGTGAGCGGACACTAAGGAGAATTGGACAATTTTTGCCTAAAACTCAATGCACTCATTTTTGACATAATAGAAATGGGGGACAATATAATTATCAATTTCTGGAAATGATGTATGTAATTTTTTTTTTTTTTACCGCAAATTTTTGGCGCAAATTTTAGGCGCAATTTCCACAAACCATCCCATTGGCTATCAAAACACACTTAAGGTGTAGAAGCCAGACAGCTGCTACCAGTCTTGAGAAAGGTCCCTGAGGACCGAAACGCGTTGGCTATACACTGGTATTGCAGCTCAGAATATATCTGGTGAGTAGAATACTGTTGTTGTCATTCTAAAGTGATTTTATTGCACTATGTCTATTTTCTGTACACTTTTTTAGGTACAGGAGGATATCCCATTACATTTGATAACCTTTTAAGAAGAGGAACATCAACCCAGCACTTTCTACACTCACATTTGGAATACTTGGAATTATATACACATTTTTTTGGAGCAATTTGGACTTTTTAGGTGTACACCTCACGAGAATTATTCACTATCACATATATTATATTCCTTCCATATGGGTTGCTGATCACAACTCATATATTTTTTATATATTTTATTCATTTTTTCAAAAAATATTTAATATATTTTTTATATTTTTTACATTTTTTCACCTTTTTGATTTTTACACCAACTTTGGACATATTATCATTTTTATTTTTATTTTTTTTGGATATTAACCTTGAACATTTGCTTTGGACATTTTGGTATGGGACTTAAACACTTGTATGTTACATAGGACATAACTTCTTGGACATTGTATGGGGCAATCCATTAGATTGTTGAATCTATTTTTAACTGTATTTTTAACTGTCAGTTTATGTTAATAAAATGTTTGTTTAATACATTTTAATATCACATCCTATATATATATATTTTGTTTTTAATCTTTTACCTTTTAAGTACTTTTTCACATGGTTTTATATATATTCTTTGTGTAACACAATATTATATATTTACCTTTATGTATACACATTCCTAGTCGTGGACACCATCTTTAGCAACCCAACCCTCATCTGAGGGTAGTGTAGCGCTGTATCTTGGCATTTCTTTTTACTAGGTTGTTACAGTAGTCAAGCCGGGAAATTACTAGCGAATGGATTAGCTGTTTAGTAGTTTCAGCACTCAGAAAAGGACGAATTTTGGAGATATTGCATCGGTGGTTGCGACAGGATGAAGAGAGCGATTGGATGTGGGGTATGAAGGACAGATTGTAACTCCTAGGCAGCGGACTTGGGGTGATGGGGAGATAGTGGTGTCACCGACAGCGATAGTAAAGTTAGAAACTGGAGTAGAATTAGTTGGGGGATTAGAAGAAGCTCAGTCTTAGACATGTTGATTTTTAGGTGGTGAGAGGCCATCCAGGAAGAAATGCCAGATAAGCAGATACTGAGAACATATATCCGTGATGAATTATCAGACCTAAGACAGGATATACACACTTTAGGGTTTATAGTGGAAGCCCTAAAGGATAATGAAACAGCAATGAATAAAGAAATATCTAATATGCAATCCCGCATAGACCAACAAAATGATGTAATCTTCTCCTTGCAAGATAAGATGGAAGATTTAGAGAATAGGAGCCAGAGAAAAAATCTAAGGATAAGAGGGATCCCAGAGTCTGTCTTTCCTAAGGAGCTTCCTACTTATCTATCCCCTGTATTCACTCATATGTTGGACAAAACATATGCAGCAGAAATCAAATGGGACAGAGCACACAGGGCATTGAGACCAAGACCCCCAGATAGTACTCCAGCTAGGAACATTATTATCAAATTTAAAAACTACATAGAAAAAGAAGATCTCATGTCAGCATCAAGAAAAAAACAACCAATCAAATTTAGGGGTTCTATATTGCAATTCTATGCCGACGTATCTCCCAGAACCCTACAACATAGGAAAGAACTTTCTCTGCTTACCACATTACTGAGAAACAAAATAAGTTATCGCTGCTGATTCCCCTTCCATCTCTCAGACATCTATGAAGATAGAAGATATATCTGCGTTAAACCTTTGGAAATCCCCGACTTCTGCAAACTACTGGACCTGGATCATCCAACTCTTCCTACACCGATGCCAAACACCTCTTCATCCTCCAACTCTCCAACAGGCCCGAACCAGAGAAAGATGAGAAACAGCTTCCCTAAAGAAAAGAGGGAGACAAAACACCAGATTCTGACCTATCTCCAAAACAGCTGGACAAGAGGAGCCCTAGAAACAGACCAGAAAGAGACAACCATGATCCAACCAAAGATAACTGAATATATATCACCCTTGAAGAAGACTCTGGTCTAAATGGACGGTAACCTAAAGTGGACGGTACAATTGAATTTATATTTTTCTTTGTCTTTTTACTACAGTGATGCATGCTATATCACATTTATTTGTTATTGTATAATTAGATAGTCATTTATGTACACTATCTGTCATTGGTAGAACAGTATTATAAAGAAAATGCTGATGATTAATGTTTATTAACCCTGCTGTGATGGGGACTGTTTTGAATAAAATATAATACAGGTATAATTGTTTATCGTCTGCTCTATCAACGCATTATCTGTTAATCAGCATATGGTCCCATCAGACCCTTTCCACTTCATCTCAATAGGAGATGTTGATTTGGTTCCTCAAGGAGGATACTCAAATCATTCTAAATCTATACTTTTCTCTATTTGTTCATTTTGTTAGAAGTAATAAGTTACATGGACTTCCTCCATATTTGTTACTAATTTTACTGTTATTTAATGTTATTGAATTGGACATCTTCTGCTTTACAAGACACATAACTACTCTTGACCCCTCACATGGTGATTACACATAATCAGCCCATATGCATAATATCCCAAAATGTTAAGGGATGTAATGCCCCTCAAAAAAGGAGACAAGTGTTACTAGATTTAAAACATAAAAAAGCAGATACAGTCTTACTCCAAGAGACACATTTTTGCCCCAATAAAGAACCAAGGTATTTTGATAGTAACTCCAATACCCATTTTCACAGCTCATATAATTCTAGAAAAAATGGGGTAAACATTCTCTTTTGAGAAACAAATTGATAGAGACAGAACGGGAAGATACATAGCTGTAAAAGGATTACTATATGGAAGTTTGGTTACAATAATTATTATATACACTCCTAACCAGACAACAAACACATTTTTTATCACCATAGTTAATAAACTGCTAGACTTTGCTCAAGGAATTATTATCCTGGGTGGTAACCTAAATTTTCCCTTTAATCCTCAATTAGATTCTTCCACCTCTACCTAGGGAGTGACACAAAAAACTTTAAAATCAATTTGGTCTATCTTCACAAATATTACTTTGCAAGACTCATGGAGATATCTTAACCCTAACAAATGGGACTATATGTTTTTCTCGCATCCCAATAAAACCTACTCCCATCTCAATTATATATTCACCAACCAGCAGGGACTACAATATATTTTGGATGCACACATTAGCCATACCTCTTGGTCAGATCACTCCGCAATGGTACTTGCATTGAATTGGCCCACTAAACCAAACTCACCTTACATGTGAAGACTAGATGATTTTATGCTAACAGACCTCAAAAAAATCACTAAATCCCTTTGAGAATTCTTTGTCATAAACAATTCACAGACTACAGATCCTTTTATGTTATGGGAAACCCATAAGTGCTATATTAGGGGTGACTTCATTCAAATTAAATCACATCTAAATAAACAAAAAAAGGGAAACATATAATACATTGACTACCACTCTGAGCAAATTAGACTACTTACACAAAATGCACTCAAGAGATGACAATATTTAGAAACAAATGAACGATACTAGACAACTACTCCAGGATCATCTGCACCAAAAAACACAAAATACAGCTTTCAACCTTAAGAGAAAATTATTTACTGAAAGCAATAAGGCCGGTAAACCATTAGTGAGGGCACTTAAACGGAAAAACCTGAAGTCTTATGTACACAAACTAAAAAATAAGGAAGGAAACTGTTAAAACAACCAAAGACATTGGTCAAATATTCACAGACTACTATAATGACCAATATAACAACAAATAACTCAACATCTCATGGGTTTACAGACAAATGCGCAAATAACATTCAAACAGCAAACCTCCCACATCTCTCAGAGGACATGAAAAGTATGCTTGACCAACCAATTTCTGAAAAAGAGTTTAAAGATGCCATAAAAAATTGAAAACTGGTAAAAGCCCGGGCCCAGATGGCTTCTCTGCAAAATATTATAAAACTTTCCAAGAATTACTATTACCATTCTTACTAACCATTTTCCATAAGGTTTATACGGGTACCCCTTTTCCACCGAATATGTTAGAAGTCAGAATAGCAGTGTAATTGCTTGTGGGATATTTCTCTATCAGACCAAACTTGGCCAGTAGTCTTCTTATCCTGGCATCAAGTGGAAGGATAAGGAAATATCCCAGAACAAAGTGAGTTTAAGAAATGAGGTAAGTGGTACTCACGGTAGACAGGGTAGTCCTTCACGGCAATAAGATTAAGGCAGAGAATGGTCAGAGACAGGCAAAGTTCGGCAACAGAAAGGCAATCCAGCAGTTTAGCAGTTGAGGGGTAAACCAGTAGAATGGTCAGGAACAGGCAGAGGTCAGCAACGAAAGGTAATTCAGCAGTTTAGCAGTTATGGGGTAAACCAGTAGAATGGTCAGACAGGCAGAGATCAGTAACAATAAGGCAATCCAGCAATTCAAGGGTTAAACAGCAGAGAGATCAGACAAGCAGAGTTCAGTAACAATAAGGCAATCCAGCATTTCAAGGTTTAAGCAGCAGAGTGGTCAGACAAGCAGAGTTCGGTAACAATATCAAAGTAACAGCAGTTCAGAATAATAGCACCCAGGAAATCAGAAATCTAACCTATACTTGGGCACTGGAGGTAAGTAATGCAGGGTACTTACATAGGTGCAGATTCACGCCAAAAGGACTCACAGACCAGCATCAAAGGGGAAATGGTGTGCGGCGTTGACGTCATCGCCGTGCGACGACAGGAACCGCTGCATCCATGGCAAAAGCCATAGCAACAGGACGGATCGGCGAGGAGCCGAGGAGCGGCTTGACACAGCCCCCCTCTGAAGGGTTACCTCCAGGAACCAAGAGCCGGTTTGGAGGGGTGAGCAAGATGAAACTTGGAGACCAGGGAAGGAGCATGCACATCACGGGGCAGGGACCCAGGAATAATCCGCTACAGAATAACCCTTCCAGTGTACCAGGTATTGAAGCTGTCTTCATTTATACCTGGAGTCCAGGATCAAGTCCACTTTGTAAGCAACAGGAGAAAGTCTTTTGAAGACTTTATAAGGACCAATATGCAGAGGTCCTAATTTGTGACAAGGTTGACGTAAGCAGATATGTCGGGTAGAGACCCAGACATGATCACCTGCAACAAAGGCACGAATATTAGCTTGATGATGATCGGCAAACCTCTTGTATCTGGAGGTGGTTGAGTGTAACAGAGTGTATTTGTTGCCAATGGGTAGTGAGGCCAGTGAAGTGACGTTCTGCAGCAGGGACTCCTGTGGATTGAGCAGAAAGAGGAAAAACACGAGGTTGATAAACAGGTGTGGCCTGGAAAGGAGAGCATCGTAGAGAAGAATGCCAATGAGTATTCTTTGCCAGTTCAGCTAGGGGTAACAACCCAGACCAATTAGTATGCTGTGAATTGACATAGGCTCTGAGATAAGCTTCAAGATCCTGATTGGTTCTCTCTGTCTGCCCGTGATAACCAGGGGGGTGATAACCAGAGGACAAAGAAACAGTGTTCCCTTTAGGAAGTGGGGCTCCAGGAAAGAGGTACATTTTGCAGTCGTAAGGAAGGTGAGGTGGCAGCACATCAGCTGCTTACTTTTCAAAAACATCCGTAAATTCTGCATATACTGAGGGAAGATTAGAAGGGGTCAGAAGGGGGGGCGTGTCCAAGCAGCGGCTCTGTGCAGTCGCATTTTCCTGAGCTCTGGGAGTGTGGGTTATAAGCCGATTAATATCAACTCACAAATACGGTATCAGCTAACTAATTGAGCCTTACACATCTTAATACAACTATCTTTGGCTGTACGTATGATCCCAGGATCAGAAACGGATAATCGAGGCCTGTAGCAGCGGCGATCTCACAGGCAGCGTCCCCCCCCTTGGTGTATGCCCAGGGGTGATCAACCAGGACCAAATTCAGGATAAAACACATCTTACTACTTTGTTCCCTAATCAATATTATCCTCACTTATTTGTTGTTTTTTTCCCTCCTCCTTGCCTTCTTGGCAAAGTTTACCTGTCGCATACTTCAAATATCAGAAAAAGAAAATGGCGGCTACTGTAGCAGACACGGAGAGCGACAACACCCTCACATCGCTAGACCGTACTCTGCTTAAATTAGAGGCATTATTTCAGAAATTGGTAGACAAGGCTCCGTCAGAGCAGGACCTTCTCTCTCTCATGCAGAAAGCTCCACCTTTAATGTCAAAGCAACCTTTGCCTTTACAACCAAAGACCCCGGAGTGTGTCTTACCCTTTGGGCCCAGGAGGGTCGCAGAATCCAATAAACAGTTGACAGGGGAATTTGATCAAGCTGATCTCTTAGGCCGCTTCCCCTCAAGACTATAATACAACATGTAGAAGGCGAGACAACGGTGACTGCTAAAGAGGAAAAACCCATGGAGAAACCTTTACGCTCACCACCGGACATTCTGGATCACAAACACTCTGCCCTCAACTCCAGTTGGCTACCTGTTCAGCATACATCCCGAACCGCAGGGACTAAACAAGACCATGACAACATCATCGTAGTGCAGGGTTGTATTTCTAATGCACCGTACTTACGGAACTCTCCCGACATAACGGGAACACTGATTTCATCCTCTCTGGGCAAATACATGACTGTGTGCAGACCCCCACATGCATTGCAGGTCCCCATGGAGAAGTGGGTCACTTTCCCTGCAGCATTGACACCTCATGGCACATGAAGGGGCCCAACATGCATATAAATAAAGCCCTATATACTAAAATTGTATACCCGACTTAAACAATTACTAGGGGTTATGAAGGTAAAGTGTTTGTCAGCCGTTAAAACTTGTAAATGTATTGCACTGCTTTATTTAGGTTTTACTTGTACGTTTAGTTTTCCTTTTAAGTAAATTCATTATGTTCGCTATGCCTAATTTGTAGACAGGCTGACAGAATTGATATGTGAAGCCTCCACGCCATGCTGTTCTCAATATATGACTCACACTTGTATCGCAAAGTCGGAGCTAGTGCCTTAAAATGCTTTTAATGACGAGACACTTCCTTAGCATATGTGTAACCCTATACGTATATATTTCTATATGTGGCAATCCCATGGCATTAAAGCACATTGAATATTTTAACTCAAGCTCCTCCTATACCGCAAGTGGCCGAGGCGGTGTGGGACAGGTCCTTATATGTGTAGACACTACTGTTAACCAGTTAGGGGGATTTGCCATACTTTTTTAGCAGAGCTCAGCTCCGGCTCATTTACCAACCGCATGTAAGACAGGTGAGGCGGTAATAAATCATTGCATCTTTGAAGGTAATTGGAGCTAACTAACAATAAGGCCTTGAACTCTTTGCAGATAGGTTCTGGGGACCGTGACCTATCATTGTATAACTGTCAGACTGCTTTAAAGTTTTATTTTATGTAGAGCTTTTCACATGTTATGAGGTTCTTTTATATGTGTATATTATGGTGGTAAATGGATGTGTTTTAGAAAGGGTTTGTGGCAATATCTTACAGAAACACAGGCATAAACGAAGGTGCGGTTGTATTTTAATCAATCAGTTTTTACAATTTGCATCTAGTTTTATTTTTACTCTACACCAAGTTCACAATACTCCTCCTACAGATGCAAAATTCTGTGTTACTTATCATAATTTCTGGTTTACTGTGTTAATGAAAATCCCTCAGCTTTTATTCATAATGTTAATATGGGACCAAAAGTGTCCAACCTTTTTTCAGGGGATAGAAAATAAGGATTGCACTTTTGTAAATACAAGTCTATTTATCAACTATGATGTAAAGGTTTGTATAGCTGTATTCTATATTAACAGTTGTATTTAACTTTCTATGTAATGTCCTTAATACAAAAATAAAAAAATAAAAAAATTGCTGATAAAAAAAAAGAAGGGGTCAGAAGGCTGGCTATAGGGACGTGGTGCAGCGGAGTTATCTTAGCCAGGCAGGAGTGAAAACAGGATTTACCCCAGAAGGCCAAATGCCCCTCAGTCCAGACGAATTGAGGATTGTGTTTACGTAACCAAAGACCAAGGATAATTGGTTGTGCAGGAGAATGAACAACATCAAACTGCAACTGTTCAGTATGTAGGACTCCCGCAGTCACGGTTAAGGGTGCCGATTCAAAATAGATTAAACTTGATCCATGGGGAGTGCCATCCAGAATGGTTATTTTAAGACATTGTTTTTTCTGAAGAGGCAACCCTGCGTGAATCATATAAACTGATCTAGAAAATTTCCAGCTGCCCCTGAATCAATAAAGGCTTTAGCGTGGACAGAATTCTGAAGAAAGGTAAGGGTAACAGGTACCAGGATCTGAGAAGAGTGAGGGGAATTAGTAGTGGCCAGGCTTAGAGGTACCCCATTTTTATCCTCTAAGCATTGGCTTTTCCCGACAGTATATCACAATTCTTGAGTTGGTGTGAATTAGAACCACAATAGAAACACAGTCTTAATCTCCTTCTTCTCTGTCTTTCAGATTCATTGGGCTTAAGGGAAGAGAGATCTATGGATTCTTCTTCAGATGTAACTGGAGGTGCTGAGGGGGTAGAGGATAGTCTAGAGACTGGATGGGTAGGAGGATGAGAGGGAAGGATTCTGCGAGTTCTCTCTCTTTCAGCTTGTCTCTCCTGAAAGCGAGAATCCAGACTGATGCAAAGTGTTATGAATTCATCCGGGGAAGATGGAACATCACGATAAGCGTAGGCCTCTCCTGAAGGCCGATTTGAGAGCACTGCCATACCAACTGGTCTCATGTGCCAAGGTGCAAAACTCAATGGTGTATTGTGTCACAGATCTATTGCTCTCGCAGAGATCCAAGAGAGAGTATTCTGCAGCAGAAGTGCGGCCAGAGGTCCCAAATACAGAAGATAATACAGAAATAAAGGCATCTGCATCATTCAGGAACTGAGCACTCTGTTCCAAAAGGGGCAAGATCCAGGCTAGAGCCTTGTCTTTCAATAAAGAAATTATAAAAGTGACCTTTGACTGATGAGACTGGAAGGTGCGAGGGTCATTGCAGAAGTGCAGCCTGCACTAACTGATAAAACCCCTGAATGGAGCTTGATGCCCCTTGTTTCCAGCAAGCCTTCAGGCTCACCGTAAACAGAAGTTATGAAGCCGCGGTCTAAAGACTGCTGCTCCATAACTTGTTTGCCTGCTCTGAGGCGGCGGACAGAAATCAACCGGATCGAATATGATCGGGTTGATTGACACCCCATGTTAGCGGCCAATTGTCTGCGAATCTGCAGGGGGCGGAATTACACCAGCTACTTAGTATTATGTCCGCTCGCACAATGATAAATATTACAATAAAAAAATTGTAGTAACAGCACAACTGAAAAGATAAGATAATATAGCAATAATTAAAGATGTATGTCAGAGGGTGCAAGAGTCTAGTATTGCCATAAATACTACAATAAATACATAAATATAAAACTCAGCACACCTACTTAGAAAACAAGGCTCAACTTTATTAATATGCCTAAACAGAAAAGAATATCTAACCCAAAATTCATGTCATCCCAAGCATTCGTCAGTCATACATACACATAAAAAAAGGATTACACCCTAAGCGTCCCTAGGGGAATCAAAAATATATGCTGCCATCTTGTTAAAAATAATTATTTGAAAGGACGTGAAAAAATTCCAAATGTTGAGTATAATATGAAAAGTCCCAAAACCATGAGGGTATTAATCAACAAAGTCAACGTCCAACAATCTCATCTGCTGAATTTATCGTATCAGGGTTCACTGAGATGCTCTGTAAGACACTCGGAAAAATGCTGACTGTAAAGTTTAATGGTAAACCACTCCCCTTATCGGTAGGCTTGACTGCCGCGAAAGTGGATCACAAATGGGAATAACATATGTATAGAGATTGGAGACGATATAAAAGGAATGACATTTTTACACTAACATGCTTTCAGAGAAATTAACCATTTCACCTTGCTAACATATTGGCATACTAACAAGCGATACTGACAGCTATATATAACAAGAGAACTGAACGCTGTTAAGATTTAGGCTGCCATATGTATGGCGTTGAGAACTTGTTGCAGTATAAACACATTGATTAGTGTATGGAATACAAAGTGACAAGCCTACCGATAAGGGGAGTGGTTTACCGTTAAACTTTACTGTCAGCATTTATCCGAGTGTCTTACAGAGCATCTCAGTGAACCCTGATACGATAAATTCAGCAGATGAGATTGTTGGACGTTGACTTTGTTGATTAATACCCTCATGGTCTCATGGTCCTTCACAGCAATAAGATTAAGGCAGAGGTCAGCAACAAAAAGTAATCCAGCAGTTTAGCAGTTCAGGGGTAAAACAATAGAATGGTCAGGAACAGGCAGAGATCAGCAACAAAAGGTATTTCAGCAGTTTAGGGGTAAACCAATAGAATGGCCAGGAACAGGCAGATGTCAGCAACAAAAGGTAATCCAGCAGTTTAGCAGATCAGGGGTAAACCAATAGGCAATTGACAGGAGTTCAGTAACAATGAGTCAATCCAGCAATTCAAGGGTTAAGCAGCAGAGTGGTCAGACAAGCAGAGTTCAGTAACAATAATGTAATCCAGCCATTTAAGGGTTAAGCAGCAGAGGGGTCAGACAAACAGAGTTCAATAACAATAAGGCAATCAAGCAATTCAAGGGTTAAGCAGCAGAGTGGTCAGACAAACAGAGTTCGGTAACAATAAGGCAATCAAAGTAAAAGCAGTTCAGAATAATAGCAACCAGGGAAGCACAAGACTAACCTATACTTGGGCACTAGAGGTAAGTAATACAGGTACTTACATAGGCGCAGATTCACGCCAAGAGGACTCACAGACCGGAATCAGAGGGGAAATGGTGTGCGACAATGACGTTATTGTTGCGCGCCCACAGGAACTGCCGCGTCCATGGCAACGGCCATAGCAACAGGACGGAGCAGCGAGAGGAGCTGAGGAGCGGCGTTAGAAGCAGCCCTTTCAAAACCGGACAAACCAACCGATTCTCTGGCTAATTACAGACCAGTCTCACTATTAAATTTGGATATTAAATTATATGCTAAGATTTTATCCAATAGAATAAATATTATTCTGCCACATCATATTCACATCATATTCATTACCGGGGCGAGAAGCTTGTGATAATACAGATCTTAGAATATGTCAAAAAAGAGGGTACACCAATTGTACTAATGGCAATGGATGCCGAAAAGCCTTTGATAGGCTAAATTGTCTAAATTGTCAGTTCTTAAGACTTACATTACGACATTTTGGCTTCAGTCACTCATTTATAGAGCAAATTTTCTCTCTCTATAAAAAACCTGCTGCAACAATTAAGTTCAACAATTCATTTCCATGTCCATTCCAAATACATAATGGGACCCGACAAGGCTGTCCATTATCACCAATACTCTTTGCTTTGGCAATTTAAGTCATGGCCTCTCATATTAGAAAAGATAAAAATATACACAGCATTACTATAGGCGATATGACTTTCAAACTCTTGCTTTACGCGGATGATATTCTCTTTACCCTCACAAAACCAACGCAGTCTATTCCAGCAGTCTTAAATGCTCTAAAATTATATGGCCCCTATTCTAACTTCTCCATAAACCACTCCAAATCTGAAATTTTAAGCACTGGAGTGGAGAAATCCACTCTTCAATTAACAAACCAAACTACAGGGAGTGCAGAATTATTAGGCAAATGAGTATTTTGACCACATCATCCTCTTTATGCATGTTGTCTTACTCCAAGCTGTATAGGCTCGAAAGCCTACTACCAATTAAGCATATTAGGTGATGTGCATCTCTGTAATGAGAAGGGGTGTGGTCTAATGACATCAACACCCTATATCAGGTGTGCATAATTATTAGGCAACTTCCTTTCCTTTGGCAAAATGGGTCAAAAGAAGGACTTGACAGGCTCAGAAAAGTCAAAAATAGGGAGATATCTTGCAGAGGGATGCAGCACTCTTAAAATGGCAAAGCTTCTGAAGCGTGATCATCGAACAATCAAGCGTTTCATTCAAAATAGTCAACAGGGTTGCAAGAAGCGTGTGGAAAAACCAAGGCGCAAAATAACTGCCCATGAACTGAGAAAAGTCAAGCGTGCAGCTGCCAAGATGCCACTTGCCACCAGTTTGGCCATATTTCAGAGCTGCAACATCACTGGAGTGCCCAAAAGCACAAGGTGTGCAATACTCAGAGACATGGCCAAGGTAAGAAAGGCTGAAAGACGACCACCACTGAACAAGACACACAAGCTGAAACGTCAAGACTGGGCCAAGAAATATCTCAAGACTGATTTTTCTAAGGTTTTATGGACTGATGAAATGAGAGTAAGTCTTGATGGGCCAGATGGATGGGCCTGTGGCTGGATTGGTAAAGGGCAGAGAGCTCCAGTCCGACTCAGACGCCAGCAAGGTGGAGGTGGAGTACTGGTTTGGGCTGGTATCATCAAAGATGAGCTTGTGGGGCCTTTTCGGGTTGAGGATGGAGTCAAGCTCAACTCCCAGTCCTACTGCCAGTTTCTGGAAGACACCTTCTTCAAGCAGTGGTACAGGAAGAAGTCTGCATCCTTCAAGAAAAACATGATTTTCATGCAGGACAATGCTCCATCACACGCGTCCAAGTACTCCACAGCGTGGCTGGCAAGAAAGGGTATAAAAGAAGAAAATCTAATGACATGGCCTCCTTGTTCACCTGATCTGAACCCCATTGAGAACCTGTGGTCCATCATCAAATGTGAGATTTACAAGGAGGGAAAACAGTACACCTCTCTGAACAGTGTCTGGGAGGCTGTGGTTGCTGCTGCACGCAATGTTGATGGTGAACAGATCAAAACACTGACAGAATCCATGGATGGCAGGCTTTTGAGTGTCCTTGCAAATAATAATAAAATTAATCCTCAAAAATACAACTTGCCTAATAATTCTGCACTCCCTGTAGTAAATTAAAGATCCAACACTGTAGCATTAAATATCTGGGAATCATGATAACTAGAGATCAGACAGAGCTTATTAAATTAAACTATGACAAGCTAATGAAAGAGAAACTTAAAGAATTTGAAAGATGGGAACAAAAACCTCTTTCCTGGTTTGGTCGCATCCAAGCGGTCAAAATGACTATATTGCCAAGAATACTGTACTTATTCCAGACTTTGCCAATCCCCTTTCCCACTCAGTACATTTCCAAATTTCAAACCTTACTAAATAAGTATATATGGAATGACACTATACCCAGAGTGTCTAGAACAACTCTCTATCCCCCCAAAACGAGTGGGGGATAAGGGGTACAATGCTTGTTCAAATATAGAAGAGCTTCTATATTGCAAAGAATTCTAGATTGGAGTAAATCTGTAGAAACCAACGAATGGGTCCAATTAGAACACCATTTATTACAGGATAAACAGTTAGGAAGTAGATGTTGGCTCAAACCTAAAACACAATAATATAACATTATGTGATACAATGCCGTTCTATACTGCTTTAAATGGGAACAAGTTAAAGTCTAGCGCAGAATTAAGAAATATTCAAAAATTGGTTGTTACCTACAGCTACAACACTTCTTTTCCACACACCGGAACGAACATAACTTGTCCAAAGACTCCCGTTTGAAATCCTATGCTCAGGGAATTCTGCAAACAGAGGTAACCTATCAAAGATATATAAATTACTGATCACACCAACACCATTACAACTACCCTCATATACTAACGTATGGTCCCTTGATTTGATGTCTCCCCCATCTAGTCAAGAATGGAATGCAATTTTCAGACGAAATGCCAAAGCATATATTTCAGCATCAATATTAGAAAAAATCATAAAATTTTAATGAAATGGACTCTATCTCCAACCAGAATTAAAGCAATTTTTTCTAACTCATCTAGGGGTCGATCCGATAAAAATCGTCGCCCGCAAAAGTCGGCGACGCCAATATTTGCGCGGGTTTGGTATCACATATACGGCGTAACCTAGAAGTTACGCGCGTATATTTCTGCCGTCGCCCGTAGTTTTTTGGGCCATAGGCAGGTATACCAAACCAGCGCAGTTTGGTATCCAATATACAGCGTAAGGACTTACGTGGCGAAAATGGAGAAATCTTACTCCATTTTCACCTCGCCACAAAAAGCAGCCGTAAGAAGCCTTACGCTGAGTATTGGAGCCCCGTAACTCTCTAAACTGGCTGCTAAATAAAACCTAACACCTAACGCATGCGCAATGTCTATCTAACTGTCAACCGCGATCTGCTAAATAAAACCTAACACCTAACGCATGCGCAATGTCTATCTCCCTGTCAACCGCGATCAACCGCCGCAATCCCTAATAAAGTATTTAACCCCTAAACCGCCGCTCACGGACCCCACCGCCATCTACATAAACTAACCCCCTACTGTGAGCCCCGAAAACCGCCACCATCTAACTGATCTATCCCCTAATGTGAACCCCTTACACCGCCGCCATCTACCTTATCTATCCCCTAATCTGACCCCTTACACCGCCGCCACCTATATAAAAAATATTAACCCCTAATCTAATCCCCCTATACCACCGCCAGCTATATTAATATTATTAACCCCTAATCTAATCCCCCTAAAATAATTATCTCTATTACCAGCCCTTAAAAGGGCCTTTTGCGGGGCTTTGCCCCAAAGTAAACAGCTCTTTTGCCCTATAACCTGTCCTCCCTACACCGCCGCCACCTATATTAATAGTATTAACCCCTAATGTAAGCCCCTTACACCGCCGCCATCTATATTAAAATTATTAACCCCTAATTTAATCTACCTACCCCGCCGCCAGCTATATTATCTATATTAAAGTGAAGGTAAAGTTAGCCTTTCTTAAAGACAACCTACCATTTATCATTATCCCCTTCATGTAGTCGCTTAGTTATTTTTTCATTTTCTGCCATAGTTTTATTAAAAATTATAGTTATAATTCACCACTGTTTTGATCGGACTCCTCCCAAGCCCTACTTCCTTATTGTGTATTGTGTTACGTCTTCAGCGGTCCCACCCGCTCTCTAAGTGCTCCCAGATGCGCGCTCGCGATATTGGATTACAATGCGCATGCGCAAATCGCCAATGCCGCTTTTCAATGCGCATGCGATAATCCCCGTTCCATATTTAATACATAGCTCGTACAAATACGCATGCGCGAAACGGGAGCGCGTTTGGATTTCATTGAGGCGAAAAATTTAATAGCGCATGAGCAGCTGAAAGAAGGGGCGGATGACGTGGAGTGACGGCCGCCTAACGGCCAGAATTTCAATTGGGTTTAAGAAAAACGTGATCAACAGGTAAAAACTCCCAAAAAAAACGGGTTGAATTTGCGGCTCATTTATGCATAGATTTATATGGCGATAACTTTACATCTACACAAAAATATTAGAATTGATGAATGAAAGTCATATTTATTTTACAAGCAAAATGCTATACTCTGTCGACATTAGGGTAAGTTTACCTTCACTTTAACCCTAAGTATATTATAGTTAATATAGTTATTACATTATATATATTAACTATATTAACCCTAATTATATTAGGGTTAATATAGTTACTATAGTATTTATATAAACTATATTAACTCTATCTAACCCTAACACCCCTAACTAAATTCTTATTAAATAAATCTAATTCATATTATAAACTAAAATATTCCTATTTAAATCTAAATACTTACCTATAAAATAAGCTCTAAGATAGCTACAATGTAATTAATAATTACATTGTAGCTATGTTAGGGTTTATACTTATTTTACAGGTAAATTGTTAATTATTTTGACTAGGTATAATAGCTATTAAATAGTTATTAACTATTTAATAGCTACCTAGTTAAAATAATTACCCAATTACATGTAAAATAAATCCTAACCTAAGTTACAAATACACCTACACTATCAATAAATTAAATAAACTACAAATATCTATCTAAAAATACAATTAAATAAACTAAACTAAATTACAAAAAAACCCCACTAAATTACAAAAAATAAAAATAAGATTACAAGATTTTTAAGCTAATTACACCTATTCTAAGCCCCCTAATAAAATAATAAAGCCCCCCAAAATAAAAAAATTCCCTACCCTATTCTAAATTAAAAAAGGTTTAAAGCTCTTTTACCTTACCAGCCCTTAAAAGAGCCATTAGCGGGGCATGCCCCAAAGAAAACTGCTCTTTTGCCTGGAAAAAAAAACATAATACCACCCCCCAACATTACAACCCACCACCCACATATCCCTAATCTAACCCAAACCCCCCTTAAATAAACCTAACACTACCCCCCTGAAGATCTCCCTACCTTATCTTCACCACGCGGGCCGAACTCCTCATCCGATCCGGGCGATGTCTATCCAAGCGGCAAAGAAAAGGTCTTCATCCCGGCGATGTCTTTATCCAAGCGGCAGCAAAGTCTTCTTCCATCGGGCAGCATCTTCCATCAAGCGGCATCTTCAATCTTCGCTCCACAGACGCGGAGCATCCATCCCGGCCGACGACTGAACGACGAATGAGGTACCTTTAAATGACGTCATCCAAGATGGCGTCCGTCGAATTCCGATTGGCTGATAGGATTCTATCAGCCAATCGGAATTAAGGTAGAGAAATCTGATTGGCTGATTGAATCAGCAAATCAGATTCAAGTTCAATCCGATTGGCTGAACCAATCAGCCAATCAGATTGAGCTCGCGTTCTATTGGCTGTTCCGATCAGCCAATAAAATGCGAGCTCAATCTGATTGGCTGATTGGTTCAGCCAATCGGATTGAACTTGAATCTGATTGGCTGATTCAATCAGCCAATCAGATTTTTCTACCTTAATTCCGATTGGCTGATAGAATCCTATCGCCGGGATGACATCGCCGGGATGAAGACCTCTTCTTTGCCGCTTGGATAGACATCGCCCGGATCGGATGAGGAGTTCGGCCCGGCGTGGTGAAGATAAGGTAAGGAGATCTTCAGGGGGGTAGTGTTAGGTTTATTTAAGGGGGGTTTGGGTTAGATTAGGGGTATGTGGGTGGTGGGTTGTAATGTTGGGGGGTGGTATTGTGGTTTTTTTTTCAGGCAAAAGAGCAGTTTTCTTTGGGGCATGCCCCCACAAAAGGCCCTTTTAAGGGCTGGTAAGGTAAAAGAGCTTTGAACTTTTTTTAATTTAGAATAGGGTAGGGAATTTTTTTTATTTTGGGGGGCTTTATTATTTTATTAGGGGGCTTAGAATAGGTGTAATTAGCTTAAAAATCTTGTAATCTTTTTTTTATTTTTTGTAATTTAGTTTAGTTTATTTAATTGTATTTTTAGATAGATATTTGTAGTTTATTTAATTTATTGATAGTGTAGGTGTATTTGTAACTTAGGTTAGGATTTATTTTACAGGTAATTGGGTAATTATTTTAACTAGGTAGCTATTAAATAGTTAATAACTATTTAATAGCTATTATACCTAGTTAAAATAATTAACAATTAGCAGCACCTACTATTTGGCGATCCACTACAGAGGTGTGAATTGATTGCAGTCTATCCACACATGGAACCTATTACTTTCCTCAGAGCTTTGGAGGGACTCCTGCACCAGCATTTTCATAAGCTGGAAAGACACATGGTGGCGGCTTTCAGCTTTAGCCCGGATCCCTTTTCAGAAACCCCCTTGAAGCCGGGTGCTGCCAATGAAGACCCACCTGATGGTCTCAAATATCCTGGTGACCGAGTGACTCCCGAGACCACCCAGGACCTAACAACAGTGGACTCTCAGGTACTCAGTACGGCCCCAATGCGCACTCATCTTAAGGGACATATCAGATGCGCGCGCTCAGCTGCTGCACGCGAGCCGACACAGTGTTCCTTGCTAGCCACGCACCTAAAACCGACCCTCAATTTACTCACCATCCTCCTTGGAAGCCTTACCCGTGAGGATGACGGAGCACAACTGTCACAGTCGCCTGCCCAACAACCTTGCCGCCACTACCGCTATGTCCAATGCTTTGATAGGCAGTGGGACCCTGGAGGCACTTTTTTTTTTTTTTTTTTTTTTTGAGGATAACCTGAGGGGCTGATAACCCTGATAGAAACATTGACAGACTGACACATCTCTTTCTAATCCTACACAAGATCTGGGACGCTTTCACATTTGGCGAGCAGATGTAGGGTGAGATCGTACAGCCGGTGAAATCTTGTGCTGCTATGCTATTGAACTCTCTTACTGCATTTCTTCCCAGTGAACTTTATAGATGTATTCCACAGGTCTCCACAACTAGCCCATGTTAGATACTGGTTGTCACGTTCTGCAGTTATGTCCAGTTGAATGTTTTACTGTGCTCAGTACTTCTGTGTGTTTTTAGTTACAAGTGAGCGATTTTGACATAAACTATTACTGTTCTGGGCATTAATGGCAGTCACTGACCTGAGCTAATAACGCATCTAATCTGCACCCCGGGTTGCAGACTTACACTATACTACCTCCCATCTTTTATGCTTGCTATATACTCTACTGCGCAAATATGTTAAGTTAACTATGTGTTTTGTCCTGTTCCAAGGTTTGTTGAGCTTTGTGTTTAATCCTCTCCTGTTCATATGATTAACCTTACATACTGGCCACACACTGGCATATATTACTGGTATAGGATCCTCTCATATGACTACTATACTACTCTCTTTCTTAGGATCCTAGAACGCAGTCATAGGGCACTCATGTAGGACTCCACTATTGACCTGTTGTTGAATATACTCCTACACCACACATATAGCTGATTGCTATTGGCACCTTTTATACATAGTTTTCCTACATTAATGCCACACTGCCTCATATTATTATTGGTTAATATAGGTGTTTTAGAGAGCAAATTCCATTATCTTAGCTGTTAGGATAGCTACATTACAGAGAAAATTGATTGGGATTTGAATTTATATTCTTAGTATATTTATGTATGAATTGAAGACCCCATGCATTCCCTTCTTTGCATCTCTGCTAATTTGTGGACTGTGGAGCGGCTGCCAGCGGCCGAGGTGGCGCTCTGTATTCCATTTTATCTGCTAGCATGTCTAACATAAAATATTGCTCCCCTCATGTAGACTATTTTCAATACCCATTCACACCTATACTCATTACAGTACCCCACACTAGCGATGTATCCATAGAATCCAGAGGGACTTAAGTATATTTGGTTTAGCATGTTCTGGTCTATTACCGCTATACGTTCCCAACACATAATCCCCAGGTTTTGTCTATATAGTTGATTGGAGTGCACTACAGTTTTGCTCTTGAGCCCCCCCTCTGTTCCCATGTTGCTATTACACTTTATCATCAGATATGGTAATCCAAGTATCTGTTATGTTTGAGACATTGTCATCTATACCTGCCACGCTTCCGTTTTTTGTTTGCCCATAAGCCAGTTTGTATGCTTTACTTTATTACTTGCAAGTTAGGATCTACAAACCTATTAACCTGTCGATGCGGCCTCTATTGGATTACAGCGTGGCACAGCAATACAATATTAGCTATGACATCTTGGCGGGCTGGACCCACGCTGATGTCCACACTCATGGTTTCCTTACCTTCTACATTATATTGAATATTAGCTGTCTATCCGGCTGTTATACTCCCCCAAGCAACTCTTTGACACACTACAACTTAAATGCTTCTTCAGCTATATACCTTATATATCATATTTAACTTCCCACCTCCCCCCCCCATCCCCATAATGAACCTCCTAATCTAGAAGGTCTAACTACGCGGCTTCTCTTGTCTATGCCGCAAAATACCTACACTTATACATTTCACCATATTATCTACATAGTAGAACCATATTCTCACTTAAATTGAACATGCTTACAATACCAGTTACTAACTACTCTAAACGTACAGGTTCAAAAGTGACCATCCAACTGGCTAATTTCAGCTCATATCATTTCCCTTATCTACTTTAGTAATCAACATAATTTATGAGTAGTCCTATGGATTCATTATTATTCCCAGTTAACATCCCTCCTGTCCTATGTTGTATGAATCTTCGGGACCTCAGGAACAAAATTGCTGTTAAATAAAAAAATTAAAAAATCGAGGTTTATGAATGAGGCCCAAAAGTGGTCTCCTTGGGTACAATTTCCTTCTTTCGCTTCATTATTTCCTGTTACTTTTGTTGGCCCAAGAGTAATATATTGTGTTATATAGAAGGTTCCAGAAAGATCAGTATCCTATCTGTATAATGTTTGCGAGTCATGTAAATTGTCGGCTATACGTCTCTTTCATGTTTATTTTATTACTCCTGTAACATTGAAGCCTTTTCTCATGTGACATAAGAATGCTATTATGATCTATGTATACCTTTAACTAAACCTCAATAAAAATTACTTTAAAAAAAAAAATATATAATTAACAATTTACCTGTAAAATAAATATAAACCCTAACATAGCTACAATGTAATTATTAATTACATTGTAGCTATCTTAGGGTTTATTTTATAGGTAAGTATTTAGATTTAAATAGGAATATTTTAATTAATAATATTAATATTAGATTTATTTTAATAAGAGTTTAGTTAGGATGTTAGAGTTAGATAGGGTTATTATACTTAATATATATATATATAATAACGATATTAACTATATTAACCCTAATATAATTAGGGTTAATATAGTTAATATAACTGGCGGCGGTGTAGGGGGATTAGATTAGGGGTTAATACATTTATTATAGGTGGCCGCGGTGTAGGGGGATGTAGATTGTAGGCAAAAGAGCAGTTTACTTTGTGACAAAGCCCTGCCAAAAGCCCTTTTAAGGGCTGGCAAAAGAGCTGTTACTTTGGGGCAATGCCACGCAAAAAGCCCTTTTCAGGGCTATTTGTAGGGTTAGACTTAGGTTTAGTGGTAGGGATAGTTTAGTATTTTAGGGGTTAAATAATTTAATATAGATGGCGGCGGGGTGGGGGGATTAGATTAGGGGTTAATAATTTAATATAGATAGCGGCGGGGTAGGGGCTCACTTTAGGGGGTAGGTAAGGTAGATGGCGGTGGTGTTAGGGGCTCACTTTAGGGGGTTATAGATTTAATATAGCTGGCGGCGGTTTAGGGGTTAATAACTTTATTAGGTTGCGGCGGGCTCCGGGAGCGGTGGTTTAGGGGTTAATACATATTTTATTGTTAGGATAGTGAGGGGGGATAGCGGATAGAGGGTTAGACGTGTCGGGCTATGTTAGGGAGGCGTGTTAGACAGTGCGGGCGATTTAGACTTTAGTCAGGTTTTGTAGGCGCCGGCAGTTTCTAACGTGGCACAAGTCACTGGCGACGCCAGAAATTTGTACTTGCGCAGATTTCTGGACATCGCTGGTTTATCCGACTTAGCATCTGACGGCGCCGTATATGGGATAGCTCGAGTTGCGAGCTGAAACTGCGGGCGATGCGGGTTCCCTCGCTTGCGCCGCAAACTACGCCGTTTATCGGATTGCGCCCCTGATAGGTGTTGGAGAGATTATGGAGAAAAAAAAATACCTTCATACATATTTGGTGGTCTTGTCCAATAATTTCAAAGTTTTGGTCCTTGGTGTTGAAGGAGATAAATTATTTATTTTCAATGAATATCCCGATGGATCCCACTATTACCCTTCTCCATAAACCCATTCCTAAAATAACCAAAACACATGAATACGCCTTACTTATACTTTTTAACAAACAAATTATCCCCAGGTATTGGAAAAAAAAAAGATAACCTTTTCTATTACTGAATGGCGCTCACAGGTAAAGCCCACAATTTGTTTAGAAAAACTCCACTACCAATTAATAGACCAGATGGACTTATACCTTAGCATAGATACTATACTAAAAATTGATGTGTAGAGTCAGGAGGTCAGGTACACACACTGGATTATAAAAAGTGTACTTTACTATGTATGATTACATTACAGACACAATCCAAGAGCAGAGGATGTCATTATGTTTATTGTTTTTTGTTTATTATTATTTACAAAAATGTTCAGCTTTTGTATTGCTATAATTCATTTGTTTATTCAACACTTGCTCTCTAGCATGAAGAGACTTCACCACTTAAAGGTCACTGAACTCTTGAACTCTATCGTATTTTGAACGACTTTTATGGACAAACATATTTTGGTTGGGAGCTTCTCCCCTAATAAGATGTGGATGAATATGTATAGCTTTCCTCCTATTCATGTGTTGTATTGAAATTTGCTGAATAAAATAATAAATAATAATAAAAAAAAAAGAATGTAAAATACCTAAATGCATTACAGATATGGAGCAGAAAGAAATAAGATAAATTATGCTTACCTGATAATTTTATCCCATCGTGGGGAGTCCACGGCTTCATTCATTACTTTTAGGAAATAAGAACCATGCCACAAGGAGGAGGCAAAGACACCCCAGCCAAAGGCTTAAATACGTCCCCCACTCCCCTCATCCCCCAGTCATTCTGCCGAGGGAACAAGGAAAAGTAGGAGAAATATCAGGGTATAAATGGTGCCAGAAGATAAATTAAATTTAGGTCCGCCCACCAGAGTTGCGGGATAAAATTATCAGGTAAGCATAATTTATGTTTTCCATCTAAAGGGGAGGAGAGTCCATGGCTTCATTCATTACTTTTGGGAAACAAATACCAAAGCTTTAGAGGACACTGAATGAAACCGGGAGGGTAAAAAGGCGGACCCTTATCTGAGGGCACCACAGCCTATAAAACCTTTCTCCCAAAAACAGCTTCCGCAGAAGCAAAAAACTTCAAATTTGTAAAACTTTGTAAAAGTGTGTGAGGAGGATCAGGTAGCTGCCTTACAAATCTGCTCCATAGAGGCCTCATTCTTGAAGGCCCAAGATGAAGTCACAGCTCTAGTTAAATGAGACGTGATCCTCTGAGGAGGCTTATGTCCCGCTGTCTCATAGGCCAAGTGAATCAAGCTACTCAACCAAAAGGACAAAGAAGTAGAAGAGGCCCTCTTGCGCTTCCCAGAATACATCACAAAAAGAGATGTAGACTGTCTTAAATCCTTCGTAGCCTGTAGATAGAACTTTAAGGCCCGAACCACATCCAGATTATGAAGTAACCTCTCCTTAGAAGAAGGGGGGTTAGGACACAAAGGAGGAACAATTATTTCCCTGATTTATGTTACGGTTAGACACCACCTTGGGAAGAAACCCCAAACCAGTGCGAAGAACAGCCTTATCCGCATGAAAGACCAGATAAGGAGGCTTGAATTGCACGGCAGTCAACTCAGATACTCTGCGTGACGATGCAATGGCCTTCCAGGACAGAATCTTAATGTCAATAGAATGCATAGGCTCAAACGGAAACCCTTTGCAATACCCTAAGGACCAAGTTTAAGCTGCATGGAGGAGCAGACTGCCTAAAGACAGGTCTGATTCTAGACAGAGCCTGACCAAAAGACTGAATGTAAGGAAGCCCAGCGAGTCTCCTGTGCAACAAGTCTGATAAAGCCGAAATCTGTGCCTTTAAAGGAACTAGCGACAAGACCCTTCTCCAAACCCTCTTGGAGAAAAGACAGAATCCTGGATTCCTTCACCTTGTGCAAAGGATATCTGGGGCACGATCCGATATAGATCGTAGTTTGCGGCGCAAGCGAGGGAACCCGCGTCGCCCGCAGTTTCAGCTCGCAACTCGAGCTATCCCATATATGGCGCCGTCAGATGCTAACGTGCCGTAAGTCTGACAAACCAGCGATGTCCAGAAATCTGCGCAAGTACAAATTTCTGGCGTCGCCAGTGACTTGCGGCACGTTAGAAACTGCCGGCGCCTACAAAACCTGACTAAAGTCTAAATCACCCGCACTGTCTAACACGCCTCCCTAACATAGCCCGACATGTCTAACACGCCTCCCTAACATAGCCCGACACGTCTAACCCTCTATCCGCTATCCCCCCTCACTAGCCTAACAATAAAATATGTATTAACCCCTTAACCGCCGCTACCTAATAAAGTTATTAACCCCTAAACCGGCGCCAGCTATATTAAATCTATAACCCCCTAAAGTGAGCCCCTAACACCGCCGCCATCTACCTTACCTACCCCCTAAAGTGAGCCCCTACCCCGCCGCTATCTATTTTAAAATTATTAACCCCTAATCTAATCCCCCTACCCCGCCGCCATCTATATTAAATTATTCAACTCCTAAAATACTAAACTATCCCTACCACTAAACCTAAGTCTAACCCTACAAATAGCCCTGAAAAGGGCTTTTTGCATGGCATTGCCCCAAAGTAACAGCTCTTTTGCCAGCCCTTAAAAGGGCTTTTTGCGGGGCATGCCCCAAAGTAACAGCTCTTTTGCCAGCCCTTAAAAGGGCTTTTGGCGGGGCTTTGTCACAAAGTAAACTGCTCTTTTGCCTACAATCTACATCCCCCTACACCGCGGCCACCTATAATAAATGTATTAACCCCTAATCTAATCCCCCTACACCGCCGCCAGCTATATTAACTATATTAACCCTAATTATATTAGGGTTAATATAGTTAATATAGTTATTATATTATATATATATTAAGTATAACAACCCTATCTAACTCTAACATCCTAACTAAACTCTTATTAAAATAAATCTAATATTAATATTATTAATTAAAATATTCCTATTTAAATCTAAATACTTACCTATAAAATAAACCCTAAGATAGCTACAATATAATTAATAATTACATTATAGCTATGTTAGGGTTTATATTTATTTTACAGGTAAATTGTTAATTATTTTAACTAGGTATAATAGCTATTAAATAGTTATGAACTATTTAATAGCTACCTAGTTAAAATAATTACCCAATTACCTGTAAAATAAATCCTAACCTAAGTTACAAATACACCTACACTATCAATAAATTAAATAAACTACAAATATCTATCTAAAAATACAATTAAACAAACTAAACTAAATTACAAAAACAAACAAACACTAAATTACAAAAAATAAAAAAAAGATTACAAGATTTTTAAGCTAATTACACCTATTCTAAGCCCCCTAATAAAATAATAAAGCCCCCCAAAATAAAAAAATTCCCTACCCTATTCTAAATTAAAAAAAGTTCAAAGCTCTTTTACCTTACCAGCCCTTAAAAGGGCCTTTTGTGGGGGCATGCCCCAAAGAAAACTGCTCTTTTGCCTGCAAAAATAAAACACAACACCACCCCCCAACATTACAACCCACCACACACATACCCCTAATCTAACCCAAACCCCCCTTAAATAAACCTAACACTACCCCCCTGAAGATCTCCCTACCTTGTATTCACCCAGCCGGGCCGAACCGATCCAGGCGATGTGTTCCAGCAAGCGGCAGTGAAGTCTTCATCCATCCGGGCGATGTCTTGAAGCAAGCGGCAGAGTCTTCTTCCATCGGCGACGTCTTCAAGCAAATCGGCATCTTCAATCTTCTTACTTCGCTCCTCCGCTGCGGAGAATCCTTCCGGCACGACGACTTCCCGACGAATGAGGTTCCTTTAAATGAAGTCATCCAAGATGGCGTCCGCCGAATTTCGATTGGCTGATAGGATTCTATCGGCCAATCGGAATTAAGGTAGAAAAATCTGATTGGCTGATTGAATCAGCCAATCAGATTTAAGTTCAATCCGATTGGCTGATTGGTTTTAGGGGCTCACAGTAGGGGGGTTAGTTTATGTAGATGGCGACGGTTTAGGGGTTAAATACTTTATTATGGATTGCGGCGGGGGATCGCGGTTGACAGGGAGATAGACATTGCGCATGCGTTAGGTGTTAGGTTTATTTTAGCAGATTGCGGTTGACAGGGAGATAGACATTGCGCATGCGTTAGGTGTTAGGTTTATTTTAGCAGATCGCGGTTGACAGGGAGATAGACATTGCGCATGCGTTAGGTGTTTATTTAAGCAGCCAGTTTAGGGAGTTACAGGGCTCCAATAGTCAGCGTAAGGCTTCTTACGGCTGCTTTTTGTGGCGAGGTGAAAATGGAGTAAGATTTCTCCATTTTCGCCACGTAAGTCCTTACGCTGTATATTGGATACCAAACTGCGCGGGTTTGGTATACCTGCCTATGGCCCAAAAAACTACGGGCGACGGCAGAAATATACGCGCATAACTTCTAGGTTACACCGTATATAGGATACCAAACCGGCGCAAATATTGGCGTCGCCGACTTTTGCGGGCGACGATTTTTATCGGATCAACCCCCTGGTGTTTCTCACACCAGAACAAGTAAATCCTCCACACCTTATGGTAGATGCGACGAGTGACTGGCTTGCTTGCCTGAACTAAAGTGTCAATCACACTTTCAGAAAAACCTCTCTTGGCTAAGACTAAGTGTTTTTTTTCCCACGCAGTCAGCCTCAGAGAAACGAGATTTTGATGTTGAAAGGGACCCTGTTCAAGCAGGTCCCTGCGACAGGGTAACCTCCATGGCAGAGAGGATGACATCCCCACCAGATCCGCAAACCATGTCCTCCGGCCACGAAGGAGCAAGGTAGAAGTGGTAACAGTGAAAAAATGTAAGGTAGGCTGAAGCCCCAAGGCACTACTAAGGCATCTATTAGCTCTGCCTGGGGATCCCTCGAACCGTATCGGTGTAGCTTGCAATTGAGTCTGGACACCATGAGATCTATCTCCAGTGTTCCCCATCTGAGACAAATCTCCACAAACACTTCGGGGTGAAGAGACCATTCCCCCTGGATGGAAGGATTGCTGAGAGTGAGCAGCTTTGGGACTCCGCACACTCCAAAATCCGAGACACCTCCCTCATTGCTCAAGAACCCAAGGGTCCTGAACGTCCTGCAACCATGCTTCGGAGAAGAGAGAAAATCTGCCCCTACTTGGTCCGGGGACCAGTCAGAGGTCGCCCAAGTTCCCTTGGACTGATCCGCTTTTGCGGCTGGCTTTTGGCGCTGGGCCTTGTCCGCACGAAAGGGACGAAAAACATAATTTATGTAAGAACTTACCTGATAAATTCATTTCTTTCATATTAGCAAGAGTCCATGAGCTAGTGACGTATGGGATATACATTCCTACCAGGAGGGGCAAAGTTTCCCAAACCTCAAAATGCCTATAAATACACCCCTCACCACACCCACAAATCAGTTTAACGCATAGCCAAGAAGTGGGGTGATAAGAAAAAAGTGTGAAAGCATAAAAAATAAGGAATTGGAATAATTGTGCTTTATACAAAAAAATCATAACCACCACCAAAAGGGTGGGTCTCATGGACTCTTGCTAATATGAAAGAAATGAATTTATCAGGTAAGTTCTTACATAAATTATGTTTTCTTTCATGTAATTAGCAAGAGTCCATGAGCTAGTGACGTATGGGATAATGACTACCCAAGATGTGGATCTTCCACGCAAGAGTCACTAGAGAGGGAGGGATAAAATAAAGATAGCCAATTCCGCTGAAAATAATCCACACCCAAAATAAAGTTTAAATCTTAGAATGAAAAAAACTGAAATTATAAGCAGAAGAATCAAACTGACACAGCTGCCTGAAGTACTTTTCTACCAAAAACTGCTTCAGAAGAAGAAAACACATCAAAATGGTAGAATTTAGTAAAAGTATGCAAAGAAGACCAAGTTGCTGCTTTGCAAATCTGATCAACCGAAGCTTCATTCCTAAACGCCCAGGAAGTAGAAACTGACCTAGTAGAATGAGCTGTAATCCTTTGAGGTGGAGTTTTACCCGACTCTACATAAGCATGATGAATTAAAGATTTCAACCAAGATGCCAAAGAAATGGCAGAGGCCTTCTGACCTTTCCTAGAACAGGAAAAGATAACAAATAGACTAGAAGTCTTTCGGAAATTCTTAGTAGCTTCAACATAATATTTCAAAGCTCTAACTACATCCAAAGAATGCAATGATCTCTCCTTATAATTCTTAGGATTAGGACATAATGAAGGAACCACAATTTCTCTACTAATGTTGTTAGAATTCACAACCTTAGGTAAAAATTTAAAAGAAGTTTGCAACACCGCCTTATCCTGATGAAAAATCAGAAAAGGAGACTCACAAGAAAGAGCAGATAATTCAGAAACTCTTCTAGCAGAAGAGATGGCCAAAAGAAACAAAACTTTCCAAGAAAGTAATTTAATGTCCAATGAATGCATAGGTTCAAACGGAGGAGCTTGAAGAGCCCCCAGAACCAAATTCAAACTCCAAGGAGGAGAAATTGACTTAATGACAGGTTTTATATGAACCAAAGCTTGTACAAAATAATGAATATCAGGAAGATTAGCAATCTTTCTGTGAAAAAGAACAGAAAGAGCAGAGTTTTGTCCTTTCAAGGAACTTGCAGACAAACCTTTATCCAAACCATCCTGAAGAAACTGTAAAATTCTCGGAATTCTAAAAGAATGCCAGGAAAAATGATGAGAAAGACACCAAGAAATGTAAGTCTTCCAGACTCTATAATATATCTTCCTAGATACAGATTTATGAGCCTGTAACATAGTATTAATCACAGAGTCAGAGAAACCTCTTTGACTAAGAATCAAGCGTTCAATCTCCATATCTTTAAATTTAAGGATTTGAGATCCTGATGGAAAAAAGGACCTTGCAACAGAAGGTCTGGTCTTAACGGAAGAGTCCACGGTTGGCAAGAGGCCATCCGGACAAGATCCGCATACCAAAACCTGTGAGGCCATGCTGGAGCCACCAGCAGAACAAACGAGCATTCCTTCAGAATCTTGGAGATTACTCTTGGAAGAAGAACTAGAGGCGGAAAGATATAGGCAGGATGATACTTCCAAGGAAGTGACAATGCATCCACTGCTTCCGCTTGAGGATCCCTGGATCTGGACAGATACCTGGGAAGTTTCTTGTTTAGATGAGAAGCCATCAGATCTATTTCTGGAAGTCCCCACATTTGAACAATCTGAAGAAATACCTCTGGGTGAAGAGACCATTCGCCCGGATGTAACGTTTGGCGACTGAGATAATCCGCTTCCCAATTGTCTATACCTGGGATATGAACCGCAGAAACTAGACAGGAGCTGGATTCCGCCCATACAAGTATTCGAGATACTTCTTTCATAGCCAGAGGACTGTGAGTCCCTCCTTGATGATTGATGTATGCCACAGTTGTGACATTGTCTGTCTGAAAACAAATGAACGATTCTCTCTTTAGAAGAGGCCATGACTGAAGAGCTCTGAAAATTGCACGGAGTTCCAAAATATTGATTGGTAATCTCACCTCCTGAGATTCCCAAACCCCTTGTGCTGTCAGAGACCCCCAAACAGCTCCCCAACCTGTCAGACTTGCATCTGTTGAAATTACAGTCCAGGTCGGAAGAACAAAAGAAGCCCCCTGAACTAAACGATGGTGATCTGTCCACCACGTCAGAGAGTGTCGTACAATCGGTTTTAAAGATATTAATTGAGATATCTTTGTGTAATCCCTGCACCACTGGTTCAGCATACAGAGCTGAAGAGGTCGCATGTGAAAACGAGCAAAGGGGATCGCGTCCGATGCAGCAGTCATAAGACCTAGAATTTCCATGCATAAGGCTACCGAAGGGAATGATTGTGATTGAAGGTTTCGACAAGCTGAGATCAATTTTAGACGTCTCTTGTCTGTCAGAGACAGAGTCATGGACGCTGAATCTATCTGGAAACCTAAAAAGGTTACCCTTGTCTGAGGAATCAATGAACTTTTCGGTAAATTGATCCTCCAACCATGATCTTGAAGAAACAACACAAGTCGATTCGTATGAGATTCTGCTAAATGTGAAGACTGAGCAAGTAGCAAGATATCGTCCAAATAAGGAAATACCACAATACCCTGTTCTCTGATTACAGACAGAAGGGCACCGAGAACCTTTGTAAAAATTCTTGGAGCTGTTGCTAGGCCAAATGGCAGAGCCACAAACTGGAAATGCTTGTCTAGGAAAGAGAATCTCAGAAACTGATAGTGATCTGGATGAATCGGAATATGCAGATATGCATCCTGTAAATCTATTGTGGACATATAATGCCCTTGCTGAACAAAAGGCAGGATAGTCCTTATAGTTACCATTTTGAATGTTGGTATTCTTACATAACGATTCAATATTTTTAGATCCAGAACTGGTCTGAAGGAATTCTCCTTCTTTGGTACAATGAAGAGATTTGAATAAAACCCCAGCCCCTGTTCCAGAACTGGAACTGGCATAATTACTCCAGCCAACTCTAGATCTGAAACACATTTCAGAAATGCTTGAGCCTTCGCTGAATTTACTGGGACACGGGAAAGAAAAAATCTCTTTGCAGGAGGCCTTATCTTGAAGCCAATTCTGTACCCTTCTGAAACAATGTTTTGAATCCATAGATTGTGAATTGAATTGATCCAAATTTCTTTGAAAAATCGTAATCTGCCCCCTACCAGCTGGGCTGGAATGAGGGCCGCACCTTCATGTGGACTTGGAAGCTGGCTTTGGTTTTCTAAAAGGCTTGGATTTATTCCAGACTGGAGATGGTTTCCAAACTGATACCGCTCCTGTGGGTGAAGGATCAGGCTTTTGTTCCTTATTGTGACGAAAGGAACGAAAACAATTATTAGACCTAAATTTACCTTTAGATTTTTTATCCTGTGGTAAAAAAGTTCCTTTCCCTCCAGTAACAGTTGAGATAATAGAATCCAACTGAGAACCAAATAATTTATTACCCTGGAAAGAAAGGGAAAGCAAAGTTGACTTAGAAGACATATCAGCATTCCAAGTTTTAAGCCATAAAGCTCTTCTAGCTAAAATAGCTAGAGACATATACCTGACATCAACTCTAATGATATCAAAGATGGCATCACAAATAAAGTTATTAGCATGTTGAAGAAGATTAACAATGCTATGAGAATTATGATCTGTTACTTGTTGCGCTAAAGCTTCTAACCAAAAAGTTGAAGCTGCAGCAACATCCGCTAAAGATATAGCAGGTCTAAGAAGATTACCTGAACATAAGTAAGCTTTTCTTAGAAAGGATTCAATCTTCCTATCTAAAGGATCCTTAAAGGAAGTACTATCTGCCGTAGGAATAGTAGTACGTTTAGCAAGAGTAGAGACAGCCCCATCAACTTTAGGGATTTTGTCCCAAAATTCTAATCTGTCAGATGGCACAGGATATAATTGCTTAAAACGTTTAGGAGTAAATTAATTACCCAAATTATTCCATTCCCTGGAGATTACTTCAGAAATAGCATCAGGGACAGGAAAAACTTCTGGAATAACAACAGGAGATTTAAAAACCTTATTTAAACGTTTAGATTTAGTATCAAGAGGAACAGAATCCTCTATTTCTAATGCAATTAAGACTTCTTTAAGTAAAGAACGAATAAATTCCATTTTGAATAAATATGAAGATTTATCAGCATCAACCTCTGAGACAGAATCCTCTGAACCAGATGAACCATTATCAGAATCAGAATGATGATGTTCATTTAAAAATTCATCTGAAAAATGAGAAGTTTTAAAAGACCTTTTACGTTTACTAGAAAGAGGAATAACAGACATAGCCTTCTTAATGGATTTAGAAACAAAATCTCTTATGTTAACAGGAACACTCTGAGTATTAGATGTTGACGGAACAGCAACAGGTAATGTAACATTACTAAAGGAAATATTATCTGCATTAACAAGTTTGTCATGACATTCATTACAAACAACAGCTGGAGGAACAGATACCACAAGTTTACAGCAGATACACTTAACTTTGGTAGATCCAGCACCAGGCAGCGTTTTTCCAGAAGTATCTTCTGACTCAGTGTCAATCTGGGACATCTTGCAATATGTAATAGAAAAAACAACATATAAAGCAAAATTGATCAAATTCCTTAAATGACAGTTTCAGGAATGGGAAAAAATGCCAGTGAACAAGCTTCTAGCAACCAGAAGCAATAAATAATGAGACTTAAATAATGTGGAGACAATAGTGACGCCCATCCGGAACGCCGACACTTTTGGCGCAAAAAAAGTAAAAAATGACGCAACTTCCGGCGACACGCATGACGCCGGAAACAGAAAAAAAAAATTGCGCCAAAAAAGTCTGCGCCAAGAATGACGCAATAAAATGAAGCATTTTGTAATAGTAGCAATTTGAACAAACCTTTAATTCTGTGTTGTAACTCAAAAACAGCAATTGCCTAAAAAATAGATTTGTAACATTAAAGAAGCTTGATGAATTAGTTGTTAATGCTTCTTATAATGTTTTAATATTTGCCCAATAAGTGTCAGTTTATTGACTTCATAAACTGTACAATACTATCAGGGCAATTGTAAACGCAAACAGCTCAAATTAAGCAATAACGTAAATGGTTATAATTGTATCCCTTGATTAGGCAGGTATAGTTCATCAAGTTGTGTGAGAATAACGAATAATAATGGATTAAATAGATCTGACCTGAAAATCCAGGAGTTAGATACTTGTGTCCGTTTGCTATGAGCAGCAGCGTGGTACTCACAGGGAGAACGGTTGTTGGCTGCAGCTGATGACGTCACCGCTACTCGCTGTGCTGTGTCTGAAGCGGCTTGCAAATCCTGTTACCTTGTAACAGCTTCAGAATGAGATGACGAGTCTGTTGATTTCCTTGCAATCGGTGATTTATTCCAGTAGTGGATTAAGGTAGTAGTGCTGCTTTAGGTAGGAATGAAAATAAGAGATATTATCAGTAACTTTTAGGAACTTTTTAAATAGAAATTCAGAGAGGCTGTTGGAGAGTGTGGAATACTCTCAGGGACACGCTTGAACTGTGAATCCTTTCTCAATTAACCAGCAATGAGTGCTGGGGGAAGTGCTTGATATAGGGAGAACTTAAAGGGACAGATCATTAGTAAGCAGTAACCCTGACAGAGCCCCCCACAAAAGGAACCACAGCGAGGTTCAAGGCCTGGGACGATCAGGGTTACGTCTATGGAAGAGAGAGATCAGACGTGGAGCAGATATGTTCGAGGCAGGCTCCCAGGAATCATCTTCATGTCCAAATCCTTTCCAATGTACCAAATAGAAAAGATTCCCATGGCGGAGTCTAGAATCCAGAATGCTATGAACCTCATACTGCATATCAAGGGTAGCAGAAGGTATTGGGTCTGCTGATGTAACATTTGATATGGGTAGGTTACAAGGTTTGACAAGAGACACATGGAAAGTCGGATGTATCTTGAAAGTTGATGGCAGTTGGAGTGTGACTGTTGTTGGACCATTTACCCTGATGATAGGGTAAGGACCCAAAAAGAGTTTACCTAGTTTCCTACAAGGATAGGGTATCTTGAGGTTCTTAGTGGAGAGCCATACTTGTTGTCCTACGGAATATTGAGGACTAGGTCTGTGGCGGAGATCGTAGTACCTGCGTTGTGATGCTTGTGCCTGAAGGATATGTTCACGAATCGAAGAAAAGTTGGCAGAAATGTCGTTAACTAGATCATTCACCTGAGGACATGGGGTATCAATCTTCGGGAGTAGAGTGAAATTTGGATGTAAACCATAATTTACAAAAAATGGTGATGTGCCAGTTGTGGAACTCTTATTATTATTATAGGCGAATTCTGCTAGGGGCAAGTAGGAGGCCCATGAATCTTGTTGGTGAGAGCAGAAGCATCGTAGGTACTGCTCGAGCCACTGATTCACCCTCTCCGTCTGCCCATTCGTTTGAGGATTGTAGGCAGTGGTGAGTTTTTGTTCTATATGCAGAGCAGCACACAAATTCCTCCAGAACTTAGAAGTGAATTGGGTTCCTCGGTCACTAAGGATGGTTTTAGGAATTCCATGCAATCTTACAATGTTTTGAATGAACAAATCACTTGTGATCTTGGAAGTGGGTAGAGAGGCAATCGGTGTGAAATGTGCCATCTTTGAGAATAAATCGGTGACAACCATTATAGTGGTGTAATTGTTAGAGACAGGTAAGTCCACAATAAGTCTAGAGATACCGCCTCCCAGGGTACTTGTGGTACAGGTAAAGGCTGTAAAAGACCCGCAGGAAGTTGTTTAGAAGGTTTGGAGGTTGCACATATAACGCATTTAGATAGATATTCCTTGAGATCGAGGTTAAGAGTAGGCCACCAAAAAGAACGCTTTAGTAAATCCGAAGTTTTATCCCTTCCCATGTGTCCAGCAAGGGGGGACTCATGAACTGTTTTCAAGATTGAAGATCTAAGAATTGGAGGTATGTATAGCTTCCCTTCCTGGCAGAGTAAGCCGTCAGAATTGTAGGTAAGATCTGTATGAGGTACTGATGAGTCAATAGCAATAGCATCTTTTAACACTGTAGTCAGACTTGTTATAACACCAATGATAGAGTCCTTAGGGACAACAGTAGTAGGAATGCATGGTATTATAGGTTTAGAACCTTGTCTGGAGAGGGCGTCAGCCTTGCCATTTTTAGTACCAGGCCTGTAGGTAATGATGTAATGAAAACGAGAAAAGTAAAGACTCCAGCGTAATTGTCTGGAGGATAGGGTTCGATTGGACTGCAGATACTGCAGATTTTTGTGGTCAGTATATATGACGGTTGGTTGTGTTGCGCCCTCAAGCAAGTGTCTCCAGTGATCGAAGGAACACTTTATTGCAAGTAATTCCTTCTCGCCAACTGGGTAATTTAACTCTGCTGGTTGCATCAATCTAGAGAAGAATGCGACCGGGTGTAATGGATCTTTGAACGATTTCCGTTGAGAGAGAATTGCCCCTATTGCGAACTCAGAAGCGTCAACTTCCAGGATGAATTGCTTTTCTAAATCCGGGTATTGGAGAATGGGTGCTGTAGTGAATTTATTTTTTTAAAAGATCAAATACCTGTTGAGTATGGCTTGTCCACCTGAAAGGATGATTCAATTTGGTAAGCTCAGTAAGAGGTTTGGTAATAGCAGCAAATCCAGGAATGAATTTCCTATAATAGTTTGAAAAGCCTAGGAAACGTTGAACATCTTTCTTACATTGAGGAGTTGGCCAGTTATGAATAGCCTGAACCTTGTCATCTTGCATCTTGATTCCATCAGGAGAGATGTTATAACCCAGGAAAGAGATATTATTTGATTCAAAAATACATTTTTCTAGTTTAGCGTATAGGTTATTTTTTCGTAACCTAGTGAGAACCTCTCTAACATGTATTCTATGTTGATCTAAATTTTGTGAGTAAACTAGAATATCGTCCAAATAGACAACAACATATACATCCAAAATATCTCTGAAAAGATCATTGATTAAGCATTGGAATGTTTCTGGGGCATTGCAAAGACCGAATGACATCACTGTATATTCGAATAGCCCATATCTAGTCCGAAAAGCAGTGAGCCATTCGTCGCCAGCTCTCATTTGTATAAGATTATAGGCACCTCGAAGATCCAATTTCGTGAAAATTGAGGCCCCCCGTAATCTTTCAATTAACTCAGGGATCAAAGGTAGGGGATACCTGTTTTTTCTGGTACGCCTGTTCAATTCCCTGTAATCGATAATTGGTCTTAACGTGCCATCTTTATTGGTGACAAAAAATATGCCTGCACCTGCAGGAGAGGTACTAGGTCTTATAAAACCTTTTCTGAGGTTCTCATCGATATAATTTTTAAGGTGTTCTAATTCTGGTTTTGAAAGGGGGTAGATATGTCCATAGGGAATTGAAACTCCTGGGAGTAAATCAATGGGACAATCGTAATCCCTATGAGGAGGCAAACATTCAGCGTCTTTTTTATTAAAAACATCTGAGAAGTCTGCATATTGTTTAGGTAAAATATTATCCTCAACTTGTAGCATAATTATATCTGATGATGTCTTACTATTTTGAGTGAGATGAGGGAAAGATAAACTGAGGTCACTCCAGTTTATAGTTGGTTTGTGTTTACAAAACCAATTTATACCAAGGATTACATTAAACATTGGAGAAGATATGACATCAAAAGTGAGTGTTTCTGTGATGTGTGTGCAAGATGTTACCTGTAATGGTGTAGTCTGGTGTGTGACAGGACCTGATTTTAAAAAAGAGCCATCAATGACCTTCACAGAGACCGGAGTTCTCTTACACACCAAAGGTATTTTATTCTGTTTCACAAAAGAAAGATCAACAAAATTTCTACATGAGCCGGTGTCCAGGATAGCTTCAGTTGTTATCCTGATTTGATCCCACTGTAAAATAATAGGGATAGTTAGATATGAGGGTGTAATGATTTTCATCAGCAGGGATTCAGAGATGTTAGGCAACCTACCCTTCTTATTCTTAGCGAGAACTGGGCAGTCCTTTACTTCATGTGTGGGGCAGGCACAATACATGCACAGACTATGCAACTTCCTCCTAGTCTTTTCCTGAGAGGAGAGGGGACCCTTCATAAAACCTATGTCCATAGGTTGTGGCGATTCCTTAGTTTGATAAACGGGAGTGGAGAGAAAGCTTCTTGTACCGCTAGCCTTTTCAGAGCGGCGTTCCCTAAGCCGTCTATCTATATTAATAGTGAGGGAAAATAAATCTTCCAATGAATCTGGAATACCTGTGCGCGAGAGTTCATCTTTTATATCCTCAGACAACCCTAAACGATATTGAGTTTTAAGTGAGACCTCATTCCATCCAGAATCGCGGGCGTTAATTTTAAATTGTGTAATGTATGTCTCCACAGGGTTCTTTCTTTGTTTTAAAGATCTAAGTATGTTTTCAGCTGTGACCTGTTTGAAAGGGTCATCATATAATGCTGACATTTGATTAAAGAACTCATCTAGGGATCCTAGTATTGCATCATCATTTTCAAAAAAAGAGTCAGCCCAAGCCCTAGGCTCCCCCCTCAAATATGATATCACAGTGAGCACTCTTGACCTTTCAGTGGGATAAGTGCGTAGCTTCAATTGAAAAAGCAACATGCAGGAGTTTTTAAACTCTCTAAATCTTGAACGGTCACCAGAGAATTTTTCTGGGGGGGTTCAGGGATAGAATCTGCACTTGCAGGTTTAGGTGCCAGAGTCTCTCTTAAGCAGGCCTTCAAAGCCTGATTTTCCACTTGTAATTCATGGAAAGAACCTGATAGAGCTTCTAATCTGTCCGAAAGGACTTGAACTTTATCACTTAAAAGATCTTGTTCCATAATTGCTGTTGAGTAAAAATGTTTGGTATAGGATAATTCTGTGTACACAAACACTAAATCCTTGCTTTCTTATGGCTGGTTAATTCTGTAATAGTAGCAATTTGAACAAACCTTTAATTCTGTGTTGTAACTCAAAAACATCAATTGCCTAAAAAATAGATTTGTAACATTAAAGAAGCTTGATGAATTAGTTGTTAATGCTTCTTTTATAATGTTTTAATATTTGCCCAATAAGTGTCAGTTTATTGACTTCATAAACTGTACAATACTATCAGGGCAATTGTAAACGCAAACAGCTCAAATTAAGCAATAACGTAAATGGTTATAATTGTATCCCTTGATTAGGCAGGTATAGTTCATCAAGTTGTGTGAGAATAACGAATAATAATGGATTAAATAGATCTGACCTGAAAATCCAGGAGTTAGATACTTGTGTCCGTTTGCTATGAGCAGCAGCGTGGTACTCACAGGGAGAGCGGTTGTTGGCTGCAGCTGATGACGTCACCGCTACTCGCTGTGCTGTGTCTGAAGCGGCTTGCAAATCCTGTTACCTTGTAACAGCTTCAGGATGAGATGACGAGTCTGTTGATTTCCTTGCAATCGGTGATTTATTCCAGTAGTGGATTAAGTAGTAGAGCTGCTTTAGGTAGGAATGAAAATAAGAGATATTATCAGTAACTTTTAGGAACTTTTTAAATAGAAATTCAGAGAGGCTGTTGGAGAGTGTGGAATACTCTCAGAGACACGCTTGAACTGTGAATCCTTTCTCAATTAACCAGCAATGAGTGCTGGGGGAAGTGCTTGATATAGGGAGAACTTAAAGGGACAGATCATTAGTAAGCAGTAACCCTGACACATTTTCAGCCCCCGCGAGCCTAACAGCCCACAGGGAAAAAAGTCAAATTTTAAAGGTAAGAAAAAAATTGATTTATTCATATGCATTATCCCAAATATGAAACTGACTGTCTGAAATAAGGAACGTTGAACATCCTGAGTCAAGGCAAATAAATGTTTGAATACATATATTTAGAACTTTATTTAAAAGTGCCCAACCATAGCTTAGAGTGTCACAGAAAATAAGACTTACTTACCCCAGGACACTCATCTACATGTAGTAGAAAGCCAAACCAGTACTGAAATGAGAATCAGTAGAGGTAATGGTATATATAAGAGTATATCGTCGATCTGAAAAGGGAGGTAAGAGATGAATCTCTACGACCGATAACAGAGAACCTATGAAATAGACCCCGTAGAAGGAGATCATTGAATTCAAATAGGCAATACTCTCCTCACATCCCTCTGACATTCACTGCACGCTGAGAGGAAAACCGGGCTCCAACCTGCTACGGAGCGCATATCAACGTAGAATCTAGCACAAACTTACTTCACCACCTCCATAGGAGGCAAAGCACAATTATATTTCCAGTTCCTCTTTTTGTATGCTTTTTTACTCCTTATTTTATCACCTCACTACTTGGCTATTTGTAAAACTGATTTGTGGGTGTGGTGAGGGGTGTATTTATAGGCATTTTGAGGTTTGGGAAACTTTGCCCCTCCTAGTAGGAATGTATATCCCATACGTCACTAGCTCATGGACTCTTGCTAATTACATGAAAGAAAGTAGATACTTTAGGCTTTGCCTTCTTATCCTGCGGTAGGAAAGCTCCCTTGCCTCCCTTAACTGTGGATATGATCGAATCCAATCCTGGACTGAACAGAATCTTTCCTTGAAAAGGCAGGGACAACAGCTTCGACTTAGAGGTCATGTCTGCAGACGAAGACTTAAGCCACAGAGCCCTGCAAGCTAAAACGGAAAATCCTGAAACCTTTGCATTCAAGCGAATAATTTGCATATTGGCATCACAAATGAAAGAATTTGCGACCTTCAACGCCTTAATCTTATTCTGTATCTCATCGATGGAAGTCTCCCTCTAGACCGTATCACACAGGGATTCACACCAATATGTCGCAGCTCCGGAAACCACGGCTACAGCCGCTGCCGGTTTAAAAACAAACCCCATGTGTTGAAACATTTTCATTAACATGTTTTCCAACTTTTTATCCATGGGCTCCTTAAACAACAAACTATCCTCGAGTCGTCCACTTCGCGAGCGTAGATATGGCACCATCCACCTTAGGGACAGTCCCCCACAGCTCAAGTTGAGAGTCCGGAACGGGGAACAGTTTCTTAAAGGAAGAAGAAGGGGAAAAGGAAAAACCTAATCGCTCCCATTCATTCTTAATAATATTAGCCATCATACCAGGAACCGGGAAGGTCTGAGGCACCACCCTGTCCTCGTATACTTTGTCAAGCTTAGGATCAAAGGTTGCTCCGGAAGCTTCGGTTCCGGGACCTCCAGAGTAGCAGCAAAAAACGCAAATTCTCCATCCTAAACCTAAAGTCTGGCTCCTCCGCAGCCGGAGGATGAGATGATACGGACTCCGACCCAGAAGGAGCCTCCTCTGAAGAGTCGGAATGGGCCTTGTCATTGTATATCTAAAAGAACCTCCTCACCATAAACACAGGAATGAGACTTTGTTAAAGAGGGAGTGCCCTCTAATGCGTCACAGTCTTGCGCTCTTATTATGGACTAGACTAGCTTAAAAACGGGCACCTTTATACCCCAATGGCCGGGGCACTCACCACCTCCTATGACCCGGATTACAGAAACCAGTCACCTGGGATGCCTCGCAGGAGCGCCCCTGCACTAAGGAGAAAACATGCCAAAATTGGCCGCACAAATACTCCCGGAAGTCAACCTGAAGTTCCACCATTGCCAGAGCCACATCTCGCAAATAACACAGCAATAACACAATAAACAATATTATGTATAACCCCCCTGTTCAATAATCCCCTCACTAGGAATATTAACCCTTGATTCCATAAAATAAAAGGCGCCACACTGTGACCCTGTCTTCAGTGTTTTCATTATGTATAAAAAATTAAACGATCTTACCAGAATCAATGCCGTCAAACAGGAACACGGCCCTTCAAGTGTGAAAGGTAGAAGCATTGCTCCTGACATGGACTTGAGTGCAGAAAGCAGGCAGCGAAACTCGTCAATGCTGATTGCTTGTGGAACTGTTAATAATAGTCGGGATGGTTTCGCAGAAAGACTCTCCCTGCATCTCCAGACTCTAACTTTCATCCAGGCTCTCACTGAGAGGCTGGCAGCACTACTTAAAACTCCAGTCTCATTCCGAAGAGCACTACCCTCCATAAGAAACTACTCTGAATCTTCGGCCCTTCTCTGCCATCCTCCTGTGATGGAAGGCAAAGAATGACTGGGGGATGAGGGGAGTGGGGGAGGTATTTAAGCCTTTGGCTGGGGTGTCTTTTCCTCCTACCAGAGAGATACAAATGATTGATTTGTATGACACTGGCAGCCAAAGTGTCAAAAATATACATTGTAAGATCAAGATTGGGTTAAAAGGTAGAGCTTTGGTGGAGGTGGGGAATTTTGTTATCCCACAGACCATTGTGCCTAATCACCTTCCGATTGTCCATTTTTTCATGGTGGTTAGCTGGCAACCCTAGCGCTCAAGCATGAGTTTTTCAGCACTTCCCCCATAGGAGTATTATGTGAGGAAATTAACGTAACCGCTCAATCCAAAATCCAGATGTTAGTGCGCCTTAGACATTCGCTCAAAGGATAAAAAAATACTTTCAATTTGTAATTCAAGTGCAATAAGAGAAGTGCTATTGATTTAACTTGAGCAATATTAGCGTAACTAGAGCTAATCATTTAGCGATAGTGCTCCACTTGTAAAACAGGCCATAGTATTGCAGAGATGCTAGTGAAAAAATGACATGCTCTAACAAGTGTGTAATTTTTGCACTCTCTTCAAACCTCCAGTATGAAAAAAAAAGGGTTTTCAAGTGTTTCATCCATAGAAATTTAAAAAAAAAAAAAATCTGATACATTTACAAAATGATGGAGATCCCAAAAACATAAGCCTGGGCTGAAGAGCCCTTAAAGGGATATGAAACAAACATTTTATTTTGTGATACAGACAGACAATTTAATTTTTTTAAGTTTCTAATTTATTCCGTTATCCCGTGCTTTCCAAACTGTGTGTCGTGACACGTTAGTGTGTCGGCAGCTGTGTGTAGGTGTGTCCCTGCTTTAGCACCAATTTTTTTTTAATTTAAAATTATTTTTACTTTTTTTTTTTTTTTGGGTTTCCGACTTTCCGCCTGCCTGCTACGCATATCACATGGTTGACATGTGATTGATACCTATTGGGTCACAGATTATCTTAACCGATTGGCACAGCTAAATTGGAACTGAAACTATTCCCATTGGCGGCTTTGGTGGCACATTGGCTCCTGACTGCACGTGTAATATCCTAAATCGGCTTGTGACTGCACGTGTAGTCAGTGAGTGGGACAGCAGTGAGTTTGCAGCGTGGGCAGTAGTCAGTCGGACTTGCAGAGCTCTGAGAGCAGCAGCTTAAACGCTGAGCTGAAGTCAGAAGTCAAAGCATTGTTTTTTTGCGTGGCCGGACTGTTATCCGACTGACGCTTGTCCGACGGACAATATTCCGAAAGACATTTATCCGGCTGCTGGGTGGGAATGAAGCTTAAAAATCACGGTTTTATAACATTTTTAATAGTGGACTGACAAAAGACAATTAAATCAAATTATATATAACATTTTTAATAGTTAAATCAACTTATATATAACATATTAATTATAATATATAATATTATAATTATAATAATTATATTATGTGTTAAAAGTACATCGTGAGGGTAGGGACCCATGGATAGGTTCCCAGAGGCGGTTGCGGCGCCCGAGTCACTGATTGTAACAGAAAATTTTGAATCGTATCTGCCCTCGGCCGAATGTATCTTGATTTATTTAAGTAAATCTTATATATTATGTGCTATTGCCTTTAAAAAGTCTAATCTTGAGTATTCACTGTATTTTTCTAAAACTTTCATTATCCTGTTGTTTATGATTTCATTTTTTTTTTTTTTGGTTTTCTCAGTTCAACTCCAGAATCAATTTTTTCAATTGTTAACTCCCATTCTGCTTGTTCTTTTCTTATTTTTGAAACTAGTCTGCAAATGCTTGGGTGGGTTATAGACATTCGTTGGTCAAATGCTCTGTGCCATCCTTCTAGAGTTGTTTGTTCTAGGTAACCCTAGTTTTGTTCTTTCAAAAGTGTTCCACATCGTAATATCGAAAGTAGGTTTTCTTCTTGTACCTTGTTGTAGTTCGCCAATCCAGGTTTTTTCAAAATAATTTAAAAATTCAGATAAAATGTTACTGTTTTGTTTTTCTATTGATTTTACAAAGTCATTAAATGTTTCAACTACATCTTCCACTGGCACAAATGCTAATGCTTCTAAGCATTTTATGATCAGAGCATTTTTTTCATTATTATACAATATTTTTAAGCCCAAAGATTGTATTTTTCTCCACAGGCATTGGGAAAAATGGAAAAAGCATCCATAAATTATTTTATTTTGTAAAAAATTTGTCATGCAATTTATTGCTGCTCTTTCAAAATCTACAATAATTGATATAGGATTGATATCTGGATTTTTTTCTTTTATAATACTAAAAATTAAATTATAAGTTTCCTGATTTTTATTTTTTGATATGCAGTATACTAATGATATGGTATGGTTATCTTCTATTAAAACATGTATTGTATACAACCTAAAGGAGCTGAGTCAAATGTTCCGTCACAGAGCCAGTGTTTTTTTGAAAGAAGATCTACATTTTTTTTTAGTAGACAGAATGATTAAATTTTCACTTTCGTACATGATGAAATCTTCTCCTCTGGTTGTTTTTCTTAAATCATCATTTAAAATGTTTCCATTTGGTGTTGTTCGATGTCTACGTACCATTCTGGCAAGAGTTTCTTTTTTAGGTAGAGCTCCTGCTGCTTTCAAGGGGGAAATTAGATGTGCAATTTTGTATTATGCTTGATGTTACTTCTTCTGAATTTTTAGCAACTTCTTTTATTTTTTCAATTGTTTTCATAGATAAAATTCTTGCTGCATTAGGTGGATGTGAATGATTTGATGCATCTTTTTCAATTATATCATTAATGGTTTTTAGCCTTCCTCCACAAAAACCTTTTTTTTCACATCTCCAATATGTTACATTTTCTTTTTTTTTGTCTACAATGTATGCATAACCTTCATATAACATTTTTCATTTTTCTTCCTCCTTTACACGTCTTTATGAACTCCATTTTTTTAATTTGATGTTTTTTTTAAATTTATTTATTTAAGTGTTTGTGTTGTTTTTTTACCTCAGTAGCCACAATAACATAATTTATGCTTACCTGATAAATTCCTTTCTTCTGTAGTGTGATCAGTCCACGGGTCATCATTACTTCTGGGATATTACTCCTCCCCAACAGGAAGTGCAAGAGGATTCACCCAGCAGAGCTGCATATAGCTCCTCCCCTCTACGTCACTCCCAGTCATTCGACCAAGGACCAACGAGAAAGGAAAAGCCAAGGGTGAAGTGGTGACTGGAGTATAAATTAAAAAATATTTACCTGCCTTAAAAACAGGGCGGGCCGTGGACTGATCACACTACAGAAGAAAGGAATTTATCAGGTAAGCATAAATTATGTTTTCTTCTGTTAAGTGTGATCAGTCCACGGGTCATCATTACTTCTGGGATACCAATACCAAAGCAAAAGTACACGGATGACGGGAGGGATAGGCAGGCTCTTTATACAGAAGGAACCACTGCCTGAAGAACCTTTCTCCCAAAAATAGCCTCCGATGAAGCAAAAGTGTCAAATTTGGAAAATTTGGAAAAAGTATGAAGCGAAGACCAAGTTGCAGCCTTGCAAATCTGTTCAACAGAGGCCTCATTCTTGAAGGCCCAAGTGGAAGCCACAGCTCTAGTAGAATGAGCTGTAATTCTTTCAGGAGGCTGCTGTCCAGCAGTCTCATAAGCTAAACGAATTATGCTACGAAGCCAAAAAGAAAGAGAGGTAGCGGAAGCTTTTTGACCTCTCCTCTGCCCAGAGTAAATGACAAACAGAGAAGACGTTTGTCGAAATTCCTTAGTTGCCTGTAAGTAAAATTTTAGAGCACGGACTACATCCAGGTTGTGCAGTAGACGTTCCTTCTTTGAAGAAGGATTTGGGCATAAAGAAGGAACAACAATCTCTTGATTGATATTCCTGTTAGTAACTACCTTAGGTAAGAACCCAGGTTTAGTACGCAGGACTACCTTATCCGAATGAAAAATCAAATAAGGAGAATCACAATGTAAGGCTGATAATTCAGAGACTCTTCGAGCCGAGGAAATAGCCATTAAAAATAGAACTTTCCAAGATAACAACTTTATATCAATGGAATGAAGGGGTTCAAACGGAACGCCCTGTAAAACATTAAGAACAAGGTTTAAACTCCATGGTGGAGCAACAGTTTTAAACACAGGCTTAATCCTGGTCAAAGCCTGACAAAAAGCCTGGACGTCAGGAACTTCTGACAGACGTTTGTGTAACAGAATGGACAGAGCTGAGATCTGTCCCTTTAATGAACTAGCAGATAAACCCTTTTCTAAACCTTCTTGTAGAAAAGACAATATCCTAGGAATCCTAACCTTACTCCAAGAGTAACCTTTGGATTCACACCAATATAGGTATTTACGCCATATCTTATGGTAAATCTTTCTGGTAACAGGTTTCCTAGCCTGTATTAAGGTATCAATAACTGACTCAGAAAACCCACGTCTTGATAAAATCAAGCGTTCAATTTCCAAGCAGTCAGCTTCAGAGAAGTTAGATTTTGATGTTTGAAGGGACCCTGTATCAGAAGGTCCTGCTTCAGAGGTAGAGACCAAGGTGGACAGGATGACATGTCCACCAGGTCTGCATACCAAGTCCTGCGTGGCCACGCAGGTGCTATTAGAATCACTGATGCTCTCTCTTGTTTGATTCTGGCAATCAATCGAGGAAGCAACGGGAAGGGTGGAAACACGTAAGCCATCCTGAAGTCCCAAGGTGCTGTCAGAGCATCTATCAGGACTGCTCCTGGATCTGGACCCGTAACGAGGAAGCTTGGCGTTCTGTCGAGACGCCATGAGATCTATCTCTGGTTTGCCCCAACGTCGCAGTATTTGGGCAAAGACCTCCGGATGAAGTTCCCACTCCCCCGGATGAAAAGTCTGACGACTTAAGAAATCCGCCTCCCAGTTCTCCACTCCCGGGATGTGGATTGCTGACAGGTGGCAAGAGTGAGACTCTGCCCAGAGAATTATCTTTGATACTTCCATCATAGCTAGGGAGCTTCTTGTCCCTCCCTGATGGTTGATGTAAGCAACAGTCGTGATGTTGTCCGACTGAAACCTGATGAACCCCCGAGTTGTCAACTGGGGCCAAGCCAGGAGGGCATTGAGAACTGCTCTCAATTCCAGAATGTTTATTGGCAGGAGACTCTCCTCCTGACTCCATTGTCCCTGAGCCTTCAGAGAATTCCAGACGGCGCCCCAACCTAGAAGGCTGGCGTCTGTTGTTACAATTGTCCAGTCTGGTCTGCTGAATGGCATCCCCCTGGACAGATGTGGCCGAGAAAGCCACCATAGAAGAGAATTTCTGGTCTCTTGATCCAGATTCAGAGAAGGGGATAAGTCTGAGTAATCCCCATTCCACTGACTTAGCATGCACAGTTGCAGTGGTCTGAGGTGTAAGCGTGCAAAGGGTACTATGTCCAATGCCGCTACCATTAAGCCGATTACCTCCATGCATTGAGCCACTGACGGGTGTTGAATGGAATGTAGGGTGCGGCAAGCACTTTGAAGTCTTGTTAGCCTGTCCTCTGTCAGGTAAATCTTCATTTCTACAGAATCTATAAGAGTCCCCAGGAAGGGAACTCTTGTGAGTGGAACGAGTGAACTCTTCTTTTCGTTCACCTTCCATCCATGTGACCTTAGAAATGCCAGCACTAACTCTGTATGAGACTTGGCAGTTTGAAAGCTTGAAGCTTGTATCAGAATGTCGTCTAGGTATGGAGCTACCGAGATTCCCCGCGGTCTTAGTACCGCCAGAAGAGCACCCAGAACCTTTGTGAAGATTCTTGGAGCTGTAGCCAATCCGAATGGAAGAGCCACAAACTGGTAATGCCTGTCTAGGAAGGCAAACCTTAGGTACCGATAATGATCTTTGTGAATCGGTATGTGAAGGTAAGCATCTTTTAAATCTACAGTGGTCATGTACTGACCCTCTTGGATCATAGGTAAAATTGTCCGAATAGTCTCCATCTTGAACGATGGAACTCTTAGGAATTTGTTTAGGATCTTTAAGTCCAGGATTGGTCTGAAAGTTCCCTCTTTTTTGGGAACCACAAACAGATTTGAGTAAAACCCCTGTCCCTGTTCCGATCATGGAACTGGATGGATTACTCCCATTAACAAGAGCTCTTGTACGCAGCGTAGAAACGCCTCTTTCTTTGTCTGGATTGTTGACAATCTTGACAGATGAAATCTCTCTCTTGGAGGAGAGTATTTGAAGTCCAGAAGGTATCCCTGAGATATTATCTCTAGCGCCCAGGGATCCTGGACATCTCTTGCCCAAGCCTGGGCGAAGAGAGAAAGTCTGCCCCCCACTAGATCCGATCCCGGATCGGGGGCCCTCAATTCATGCTGTTTTAGGGGCAGCAGCAGGTTTCCTGGCCTGCTTGCCCTTGTTCCAGGACTGGTTAGGTTTCCAGCCTTGTCTGTAGCGAGCAACAGCTCCTTCCTGTTTTGGTGCAGAGGAAGTTGATGCTGCTCCTGCTTTGAAATTAGGAAAGGAACGAAAATTAGACTGTCTAGCCTTAACTTTGGCTTTGTCCTGAGGCAGGGCATGGCCTTTACCTCCTGTAATGTCAGCGATAATCTCTTTCAACCCGGGCCCGAATAAGGTCTGCCCTTTGAAAGGTATATTAAGCAATTTAGACTTAGAAGTAACATCAGCTGACCAGGATTTTAGCCACAGCGCCCTGCGTGCCTGAATGGCGAATCCTGAATTCTTCGCCGTAAGTTTAGTAAGATGTACTACGGCCTCCGAAATGAATGAATTAGCTAGTTTAAGGACTCTAAGCCTGTCCGTAATGTCGTCCAGAGTAGCTGAACCAATGTTCTCTTCCAGAGACTCAATCCAGAATGCCGCTGCAGCCGTGATCGGCGCAATGCATGCAAGGGGTTGCAATATAAAACCTTGTTGAACAAACATTTTCTTAAGGTAACCCTCTAACTTTTTATCCATTGGATCTGAAAAAGCACAGCTATCCTCCACCGGGATAGTGGTACGCTTAGCTAAGGTAGAAACTGCTCCCTCCACCTTAGGGACCGTTTGCCATAAATCCCTTGTGGTGGCGTCTATTGGAAACATTTTTCTAAATATCGGAGGGGGTGAGAACGGCACACCGGGTCTATCCCACTCCTTAGTAACAATTTCAGTAAGTCTCTTAGGTATAGGAAAAACCTCAGTACTCGTCGGTACCGCAAAATATTTATCCAACCTACACATTTTCTCTGGTATTGCAACTGTGTTACAATCATTCAGAGCCGCTAACACCTCCCCTAGTAATACACAGAGGTTTTCCAGTTTAAATTTAAAATTTGAAATATCTGAATCCAGTCTGTTTGGATCAGAACCGTCACCCACAGAATGAAGTTCTCCGTCCTCATGTTCTGCCACCTGTGACGCAGTGTCTGACATGGCCCTAATATTATCAGCGCACTCTGTTCTCACCCCAGAGTGATCACGCTTACCTCTTAGTTCTGGTAATTTAGCCAAAACCTCAGTCATAACAGTAGCCATATCCTGTAATGTGATTTGTAATGGCCGCCCAGATGTACTCGGCGCTACAATATCACGCACCTCCCTCTGAGCGGGAGATGTAGGTACTGACACGTGAGGCGAGTTAGTCGGCATAACTCTCCCCTCGTTGTTTGGTGAAATTTGTTCAATTTGTACAGATTGACTTTTATTTAAAGTAGCATCAATACAGTTAGTACATAAATTTCTATTGGGCTCCACTTTGGCATTGCAACAAATGACACAGGTATCATCCTCTGAATCAGACATGTTTAACACACTAGCAAATAAACTTGCAACTTGGAAATACAATTCAATTAGAATAATATTAAAACGTACTGTGCCTTTAAGAAGCACAGAAGATCTATGACAGTTGAAAATTAATAAATTGAAACAGTTATAGCCTCAATCCTTGTAAACAACACAACTTTAGCAAAGGTTTAATCCCATTAGCAAAGATAACAAATTCTGAAAGCAGGAAACAAATTACAGAATAAACGTTTTTTATCTCAGTCAAACTACAATTCTCACAGCTCTGCTGAGAGAAATTACCTCCCTCAAAATAAGTTTTGAAGACCCCTGAGCTCTGTAGAGATGAACCGGATCATGCAGGGAATACAATGAGTTGCTGACTGAAATATTTGATGCGTAGTAAAAGCGCCAAAAAAACGGCCCCTCCCCCTCACACACAGCAGTGAGGGAGAACAGAAACTGTCAGAAAACAGATTAAGCAACTGCCAAGTGGAAAAATAGTGCCCAAACATTTATTCACTCAGTACCTCAGTAAATGAAAACGATTTTACATTCCAGCAAAAACGTTAAACATAATCTCTAGTTATTAAACAGCTTTATGTATTTCTTACAGTGTAATTCTAGTGAAGTACCATTCCCCAGAATACTGAAGTGTAAAGTATACATACATGACATTATATCGGTATGGCAGGATTTTCTCATCAATTCCATTGTCAGAAAATAAAAGCTGCTACATACCTCTATGCAGATTCATCTGCCCGCTGTCCCCTGATCTGAAGTTTACCTCTCCTCAGATGGCCGAGAAACAGCAATATGATCTTAACTACTCCGGCTAAAATCATAGCAAAAACTCTGGTAGATTCTTCTTCAAACTCTGCCAGAGAGGTAATAACACACTCCGGTGCTATTTTAAAATAACAAACTCTTGATTGAAGATATAAAACTAAGTATAATCACCATAGTCCTCTCACACATCCTATCTAGTCGTTGGGTGCAAGAGAATGACTGGGAGTGACGTAGAGGGGAGGAGCTATATGCAGCTCTGCTGGGTGAATCCTCTTGCACTTCCTGTTGGGGAGGAGTAATATCCCAGAAGTAATGATGACCCGTGGACTGATCACACTTAACAGAAGAAATATATTTAAATTCTCCACTTTTTTACTGATGACAATTACGCAATTACGTGATTGTGCTGTTCGGCGTGCAGTCGGAAGCAGTGTATCTCGGACATATGTCTGACGGACGAATGTGCTTCGGCATTTTGTCCGTCGGAATTTTGTCCGAGCACCGTTTTTTGCAGCTAGCTCCCAGTAGTGCATTGCTGCTCTTGCTCTTGATATATGGATAGGAAGTGGAAGCTTAAAAATGCTTGATGATGAAATGCGAGTCTTTAATATTCCACTAAATATTCAGAAATTGTGTTCATCCCATCAAAATAGTAAGTAGCTATTGGTGTTATTAAACTTTTTTTTAATTCTTGCACATACTTACTGTTACTTGTAAATACATTTTGTTATTATATAATTTATGTATGTGTCCGGATCTCTTAAAACAAGTCAGTTTAACCTCCTGTTTGCTGGTACAACTGAATTACTGTGTCGCAAAATGATGTAGGTCTAAAAAGTGTGTCACCAATATGAACAGTTTGGAAAGTTCTGGTATTATCAAATTTGCTTCGTTCCCATGATATTCTGTGTTGAAGAGATACCTAGGTAGGCATCTGGGGCACTACAAGACAGGAAACAGTGCTGCCATCTAGTGCTCTTGTAAATGGATAACATTCTTTCAAAACTGCTGCCACCTACTGCTCCATAAATGGGCTGGCTCCTAAGCATACATCCCTGCTTTTCAACAAAAGATGCCAGGGGAACAAAGAAAAATTGATAATAGAAGTAAATTTGAAAATTGTTTAAAATCGCATGCTCTATCTGAATAATGAAATAATAATTTTGGGTTTCATATGCCTTTACACTACATTCCAGAACTTAAAGGGCTATTATACACTCATTTTTTCTTTGCATAAATGTTTTGTAGATGATCTATTTATAAAGCCCATAAAGTTTTTTATTGTTTTTTTTTTAAATGTATAATTTTGCTTATTTTTAAATAACATTGCTCTGATTTTCAGACTCCTAACCAAGCCCCAGCTACCTTCTCCTGCTTGCTCCTGTTTGTGTAAAGGGTTTTTTCATATGCAAAAGAAGGGGGGGTGTCTTATTTCCCACTTGCAGTGGGCTTTCCAACTGCCTTTTCAACAGAGCTAAACTGACAGCTTCTAAGTAAGTTTTTAAACCATTTTATACTGGATTTTTATATCGGTATCTGTGCATCTTATTCTTTATAGTAGTGTCCATTACATGCAGTTATATGAAAATGAGTGTATACTGTCCCTTTAAGGACGGTTTGTAGAAAATCCCTTTACAAAATGTTTTCTTCTGCAAACCGTATATAATCACAGAATAATTCAGTACAATACATGCCATTGGAAAAAATATTTATTTTATTTCTCAATGATTTTTCTACTTTTCTTATAAACAAATTTAAATTAACACATAGATATAAAGGAACATTGATACAACTTAAAATGGTGATCAGTAGTTTAAAAATCATTTTCATTATTTTAAATTATTTTGTCCCACCAACCTCCTTATTGAATACAAAGGTAAAAAAAAAAATATTTAAAAATATATTCTTTGCCAAGGTATCCTTTGCATCAGATTTACCAGAAATCTGTGCATGATATGTATCTGTAAATATGCATACAAAGGTGCATAGAGATATAGCACTATTTAACAAGGGAATAAAAATGTAGGTACAATTTATAGTTTCCAAACATATAAAAATACCTAAGTAGATTCCAAATACAAAGCAGCTCTATTCAGGAACAGTAAACAAAATAACCCTTCATAAATGTGTTAAGTTAGAATTAGCTATTGATTAGAAAATCACAGGGTGTTCTATGGGATTTAAAGGGTGCAAAAGCACATCCACTCATTCAGCTGTCACTGTCCCTTGCCATTTAGCCCCTGGTGGAAACATCTTCCAACATAAAATTAATTGGTCTTCACTCCAATATTATGATATACTGTGATGTGGTCAACAAGAATTAAACTTTGAAGTTAAGCAATGCCAAGCTATACAATTTTGCATAGGTCTACAAAGGAAAGAACATATTTTCTCTTTCTTCTCTGAAAAATCCCACCACACATTTCAGAATTAGATTCACATCATGAAACATACACAAAACAAAAAAACAATACAGAGGGATTTTGACAAATGCGTTAAGTACCATTCAACAAATATTTAAAAATCTACACAGCAGCCTGCAGTGTGTAAAAGGCACTTTAGAATATTACACAAATAATTAAATGTTGGCAACCAGTTTTATGACAACGCATTTAAATATGGTGAAAAAAAAGTCTTTACAGAAGGAAATTGTTGTGGTTTCAGTTTTTTTCTTTATGAACAAAAGACAATTCCTTTTCAAATTTTGAGTCCATAACTTGCTGGTTTCCTCTATAAATTTCTACCACTCAAACTTCCAAAGTTGATTTTTATTTGAAGCATTACAGTCTTCCATCTGCACATCTGCTTTACCTTCGGACGTACGGTATGAACTAAGGCACATTCCTGAATGTGGATGGTATATTGTTCCATCCTAAAGTGTAAAAGACAAAGAGGACTAACGTTTATATGCGTTACACATATTTGTGTACAAGATTAGTTGTACAAATTATCGAAATTATTTTAAAAACAGGTCACAAACATTAATTCTTAGTCCATAAAATTGACAGTTTTTAAAAGGAACAAAATACGTACCCTCTACATCACTGGACTGCGCTATTTTAGCGAGCCTGCAAGAGGTAGGGAGCGTCTAATAATGCAAGACCTGCGCTATTATACCCAGACAATCCCTTATAATCAGTTAGGTTGTTAAGGGGTTAAGAAACTCACTTTTAAATGGAACAAAGAATAATTTGAGTACAATGTCCCTTTACAAATTGTGCCCACCTCCAGAGGCACTGGAGAACTAGACTGCATACCCGTTATCCTTAAAGAGGACAGGAAACACAAAATGTTTCTTTTAAGGATTCAGATACAGCATTCAATTTTAAACAACTTTCTAATTTACTTCTATTATTTAATTTGCTTTGTTCTCCTGGTATTACCTAGGTAGGCTCCGGAGTGTGAACTACTGGGAGCTACATGCTGATTGGTGGATGCACATATATGACTCTTGTCATTGGCTTACCTGGGCCTTTTGGTTCTTAACTACTGTCAAATTCTGTGTGTTCAGCTAGCTCTCACTAGTGCATTGCAGTTTATTCAACAAAGGATACCAAGAAAATTAAACAAATCAGATAATATAAATAATTTAGAAAGATTTTAAAATCAGATGATTTATCTGAATCATGAAAGAAAAAAATTTGGGTTCCATGTTTCTTTAAGATTGCTTAAAAGCCAATACTACATTATGTCTCACATTTTACCCTTGAGCAACCTCTGATAGCACACACAAACAATTAGAGAAAAGAACACAATATTTGCCAGGCTTTTCACTGGGCTTTGCCCCTAATCTCCTCTACAATATCCAAGGCCTGCACATTTTATAAACAAAATAACAGTTAAAATGTTTTAAACCAGTTGTTTTGATTTTGTCTGAATAGCTGTACATACATACACACACAAACACATAAATACATACACATATATACAATGCCTTGCAAAAGTATTCACCCCCTTGACCTTTTACCTATTTTGTTACATTACAGCCTTAAAGGGACAGTATACTGTAAAATAGTTTTTCCCTTAATGTATTTACAATTGCTTTTTTTACCAACTGCAGAGTAAAAAATGTATGAAAATTAGCTTTTTAAGGTTTATTTGTGTATATTAAAGCTCTTATTTTGTGTTTTGAAGCCACAGCCTAATAAAATAGGTTGAGCTTGTAGATATAATCAGATCTCATTACTGTATCACATTGTGCACATATACCTGCTTCTTTATCTTATATCTGTCCTTAAAACAATCACCAATACTTTGAGAGAACAATGGAAAATCAACATTTTATTACCTTATCTCTGCTTTATCACACTGGGAGTGTAATTTCTTCTGCTGGCTGTGTTTACAAAGCTTATCTATAGCTGGTACGCACGGCCACAAACTTTCAGAATAGGTGGGGATACCACATGCTAAGTTAACAATTTCAAATGCCAATATAAGGGTAAAGGAGCTACTTGTAAACAATTTAATACACTCCAGCAGATAAAGTGGATCATTGGGAACAAATTAAAGGGGAGAAAATTTTTGAGTAAACTGTCCCTTTAAGTTCATGTTTTATTAATCTGAATTTTATGTGATGGATCAGAACACAATAGTCTAAGTTGGTGAAGTGAAATGAGAAAAATATATACATAAAACTATTTTTTAGAAATAGAAAACAGAAAATTGTCATCTGCGTATGTATTCATCCCCTTTGTTATGAAGCCCATAAAAAAGCTCTGGCGCAACCAATTACCTTCAGAAGTCACATAATTAGTGAAATGATGTCCACCTGTGTGCAATCTAAGTGTCACATGATCTGTCATTACATATACACACACCTTTTTTGAAAGGCCCCAGAGGCTGCAACACCTAAGCAAGAGGCACCACTAACCAAACACTGCCATGAAGACCAAGGAACTCTCCAAACAAGTAAGGGACAATGTTGTTGAGAAGTACAAGTCAGGGTTAGGTTATAAAAAAATATCCAAATCTTTGATGATCCCCAGGAGCACCATCAAATCTATCATAACCAAATGGAAAGAACATGGCACAACAGCAAACCTGCCAAGAGACGGCCACCCACCAAAACTCAAGGACCGAGCAAGGAGTACATTAATCAGAGGGGCAGCACAGAGACCTAGGGTAACCCTGGAGGAGCTGCAGAGTTCCACAGCAGAGACTGGAGTATCTGTACATAGGACGACAATAAGCCGTACGCTCCATAGAGTTGGGCTTTATGGCAGAGTGGCAAGAAGAAAGCCATTACTTTCAGCAAAAAACAAAATGACACGTTTTAAGTTTGCAAAAAGGCACGTGGGAGACTCCCAAAATGTATGGAGGAAGGTGCTCTGGTCTGATGAGACTAAAATTTAACTTTTCGGCCATCAAAGAAAACGCTATGTCTGGCACAAACCAAACATATCAAATCACCCAAAGAACACCATCCCCACGGTGAAACATGGTGATGGCAGTATCATGTTGTGGGGATGTTTTTCAGCAGCCAGGACTGGGAAACTGGTCAGAGTTGAGGGAAAGATGGATGGTGCTAAATACAGGGATATTCTTGAGCAAAACCTGTACCACTCTGTGTGTGATTTGAGGCTAGGACGGATGTTCACCTTCCAGCAGGACAATGACCCCAAACACACTGCTAAAGCAACACTTGAGTGGTTTAAGGGGAAACATGTAAATGTGTTGGAATGGCCTAGTCAAAGCCCAGACCTCAATCCAATAGAAAATCTGTGGTCAGACTTAAAGATTGCTGTTCACAAGCGCAAACTATCCAACTTGAAGGAGCTGGGGCAGTTTTGCAAGGAGGAATGGGCAAAAATCCCAGTAGTAAGATGTGGCAAGCTCATAGAGAGTGCGATTGCCGCAAAAGGTGGCTCTACAAAGTATTGACTTTAGGGGGGTGAATAGTTATGCACATTGACTTTTTCTGTTATTTTGTCCTATTTGTTGTTTGCTTCACAATAAAAAAACAAATAAAAAAAAAACATCTTCAAAGTTGTGGGCATGTTCTGTAAATTAAATGATGCAAATCCTCAAACAATCTATGTTAATTTCAGGTTGTGAGGCAACAAAACACGAAAAATGCCAAGGGGGGTGAATACTTTTGCAAGGCATTGTACACACATACACATATATATATATGCACACACAATTTAATGTTGCTTTTAGTTTGGAATGTATATGTATCTATCTAGCTATCTAAACAAAAACACTCCAAAAAAAATATATACTTTTTTTTGTACTTACATGTTTAAATTCCCAAATAATATTTTCTGGAATGGGGGTACTATCTTTTGCACATTGTCTCATTCCAATGTAGGTCTGATGTTCAGGCACTTCCGCACATAATTCAGTAACGGAATTAAAGCGAATTTCCTTGTTGCTTGTATATTCAAAGAACTGAAACACAGAAATCAAGATTCATTCGGCATTGTATACAATAGTGTCAACATCATGTCTGACAGTTGCAGTTTGGGTATAATAACACTTCTAACTATTTTGTAATATAAAGTGTAAATGACCAATCAAATAGGTGCTTTTATGGCAGTTAAGAATAAGTTTGATGTACATCACATACTCAAATATATTGTGACTCTCTGTTGTCCTCTCCAAAATTATGTATCACATGAAAATTTATGGAAACTCTGTACAATTACAAACAATGAATTTCATCAAAAATGTGTAGATTTTCATGGAATTTTTTACTTTAAGTTCCATCAAATATTTTTTAAATTTTCTGTGGTATATATTTTCAAGATACACATGCTTTTAGAAGAGGGGTTTACAAATCCAAGGTGCCAGGTCGCCATGGAGATTAAAATGGTGACTTGGCTCCCTTTGAAGCTGTTTAACAAGTTTGCTACTGCTTCTTTTTACTGCTCTGTTCTTTCCACTTGTTGCTGGGAGCTGACAAATATTTTTTGGTAAATAAACTGAAATACTTAAAGGGACAGTCTAGTAAAAATTAAACTTTCATGATTCAGATAGAGCATGTCCTTTTAAACAACTTTCCAATTTACTTTTATCATTACATTTGCTTTGTTTCTTTTGGTGTACTTTGTTGAAAACTAAACCTAGGAAGGCTCATATGCTAATTTGAATTTGATCGTAAAGGCCGCCTCTTATCTGAATGCATTTGACAGTTTTTCACAGCTAGAGGGTGTTACTTCACGTGTGCCATATAGATAACATTGTGCTCCCGCTCGTGGAGTTAGTTACGAGAGGGCACTGATTGGCTAAAATGCAAGTCTGTCAAAAGAACTGAAATAAGGGGACAGTCTGCAGAGGCTTAGCTACAAGGTAATCACAGAGGTAAAAAGTGTATTAATATAACTGTGTTGGTTGTGCAAAACTGGGGAATGGGGAATAAATGGATTATCTATCTTTTTAAACAATGCAAATTCTGGAGTAAACGGTCCCATTAAAGAGAAAAGAAACCCCAAAAATGTTTTGTGATTCAGACAGAGTATAGTATTAAAAAACAGTTTCCAATGTACTTCTATAACAACATTTGCTACATTCCCATGGTATGCCTGGTTGAAGAGATACCTACATAGGTGTCTAGCGCACTAAATGGAAGGAAACAGCGCTGCCATCTACTGCTCTTGCAAATCTATAACATTCGTGAAAACACTGCTGCAATATAGTGTTGCTGAACTTGCGTATGTCCCTGAGTTTCAACGAAAGATACACAGAAAACAAAGAAAATATGATAATAGGAGTAAATTAGAAAGTGGTTTAAAATTACATGAATGAAAAATCTTGGTTTTCCTGTCCCATTAAGGGTTTTTAAAAAAGCATAAAATGAACTCAGCAATATTACTTAGGGGATACTGATGTTTAATGATAACTGATAGGTATTTGTAAATCATCTATTGTCTGCAATAAGGTACTGTATGTATTTTATTTTTGGTGATTTAACTGCCATATTATAGGGCCTTTGTTAGACCCTCTAAGTGTAATAACTGTCACCAGCTTACTAAGTATCAGAGGCAGAACTTTCACATATAGGAGTCCATTTCGGAGACCCATCGTTTCAGAATCTACTGAAATGAAAGTTAAAGGGACATGAAACCCATTTTTTTTTATTTAATGATATAGAAAGAGCATGCAATTTTAAAAAAACTTTCTAATTTACTTCTATTATCTAATTTGTCTTATTCTCTTGATATTCTTTGCTGAAAAGCATATCTAGATAGGCTCAGTAGCTGCTGATTGGTTGCTGCACTTAGAAGCCTCAGGTGATTGGCTCACCCATGTGCATTGCTTTTTCTTCAACTAAGGATATCTAAAAAATTAAGCAACATAAATAATAGAAGTAAATTTGATTGTTGTTTAAATTTGTATTCTCTTTCTGAATCATGAAATAATTTTTTGGGGTTTAGTGTCCTTTAAGAAGCAGCCGTTATAAGATCCGTTCTGATTGGAATGATTGGCAGCCCCTGCTTGCAGCCGATTAGCCAGCAGTAAGCAGGGGGCAATAAATGCCGATATCATGTTGCTATCAGGGGAGACAGCACTGTAGAAAAAGAATATGATAGTAAAAAGTCAGGATTGGCTCCAACAAATAAGACAAGTGGTGGGGAGAGTTTGGACATTGAAAAACAATTGCAGTAAATAATATGTTAATTTATGCCTAAAAGTTGTAATACATGACTGGTATTTTAGCTGACACGTTGTGTGTCCCTTTAAACCTTTTCCCTTGCCAACATGAAGAAAGGGGCATTTACAAGAACAGGCATTGTGTGCATATTAGAACATGCTGAGCTTCTCTTCAGTACAAGTAAAGTCTGTCTCTAAGTATTATGTGTCTTATGGTGCTGACCAATGCTTTTAGAGGAAATAGTTACCTGGTTACCACCTTGTCCGTGGCACCCAAACAGGGAAATATGAGCTCCAGTAGGGTTGTGATCTGGGGCGTTGTAATCCAAACACTCAGAGGATATTCCCATACTGCGGATCTAAATTAATTAATAATCATTTTAGTTTTCTACTTTTCAGTAAACCAATGCAATACATAAGCAACATAAGGGACAGTGTACTGTGATTCCCCTCCCCCCCTCTCTTTTAGTGTGTTCCCAATGATCAAATTTACCTGCTGGAGTGTAGTAAAGTGTTTAAAAATAACACCTTTACCTTTATTTGTCCTTTGATGTAGCTGATTTTGCCCGTTTTATCCCCACCTATACTGAATATTTGATTATTTAAAGGGACACTGAACCCAAATGTTTTCTTCCGTGATTCAGATAGAGCATGCAATTTTAAGCAACTTTCTAATTTACTCCTATTATCACATTTTCTTCATTCTCTTGGTATCTTTATTTGAAAAGCAAGAATGTAAGTTTAGATGCCGGCCCATTTTTGGTGAACAACCTGGGTTGTCCTTGCTGATTGGACAGCACCAATAAACAAGTGCTGTCCATGGTTCTGAACCCCAAATTTGCTGGCTCCTTAGCTTAGGTGCCTTCTTTTTCAAATAAAGATAGCAAGAGACAGAAGAAAAATTGATAATAGCAGTAAATTAGAAAGTTGCTTAAAATTGCATGCTCTATATGAATCATGAAAGAAAAATTTTTTGGGTTCAGTGTCCCTTTAAGTACTGGTTATAGAAAAGATATACAAACAAGAAGATTTAGAAGTAATAATGCTTCCAGTGGGGGTGGCACTGAAAGATAATATAATTTTACTTTTCCATTATTCTCTCTGAAAATCAGTCTCGCTGTGAATAGAGTGAGAAATAGAAGGATTTTTTTTACAAATATAAAGATAAGCTAATGAGGTCTACTTCAAACTCAGCCCATTTTAATTGGTTGTGATTTATATTAGCAGAGACAACAATCTCATATACAAATATACCTAAAGGAGCAATTTCCCATACATTTTATACTCTGCAGCTGGTATAATAAGCCACTAGAAACACATTAAGAGGAAATAATTTTACAGTATGCTGTAATTTAAAGAGAAAACTATCTCAAACTAGGCATGGGAATTCGGGATCATTCGTGATGATCCAAATGCGGCAGAAATTGGCTTCTTGCGTCATTTGGCTCTTTTTAGAGACACATTTATTCTTGTAAAAGTGAAACACACGAAAATTTGTACAAATCCAGATCTTAGTGTGTTTCACTTTCGCAAGAATAAATGTGTTTATATAACTATAGGGTTGATCACAATCTTACACTTGTTTTCAGTAGATAAGGATTTGATTTCTGAACATTGCCTGATATTGCCAGTGTGTTTTTACAGTGATCACAATCCCTAAATGCTTCTGCCGTTAATACCACCGAAGCGCAAAATCTTTACATCCCTAAAACATACAAAATTGTTATCTAAACAAAACTGTGAAAAGCGGTTCTTTGCTGTAAAAATAGTTCTCGTTATTAGCTTGAATAAAACAATAAAGAAAATATGTGCAAGACTGAGCGGTCTTACGCGTTTCGGCTAAACTGTTGTGCCGTAATCATAGACCAATCAAAATTGTTATCTGCATCACTAATTTCATGATACAAAACAAAATGTGTACAATTAATGATAAACAAAATGGAGATTTTGCGGGTTTATAGATTACATCACAGGCTGCGCTGAATGGTGTGTGTGTTGATTGATTCCTTTTTGTAGCATGTAGTGATGCCAATAGGTGTCGTGTGCATTTAACCCTTAGTGTTTCATAATCATAGAGATATTGGTATAGTGGGCATGTGTGTGTGTGTTAAGCTATCAAATTAGCAAATTTATATTAAAGGGACACTAAACCGAAACATTTTCTTGCATGATTCAGATAGAGAATACAATTTTAAACAGCATTCCAATTTACTTCTATTATCTAATTTGCATCATTCTTTAGATATCCATTGTTGAAGAAATAGCAATACAAATGGGTGAGCCAATCACACAAGGCATCTATGCGCAGCCACCAATCAGTAGCTAATGAGCCTATCTAGATATGCTTTTCAGCAAAGGATAGCAAGAGAATGAAGCAAATTAGATAATAGAAGTAAATTAGAAACTTGTTTAAAATTGCATGATCTTCCTAAATCACAAAAGAAAAAAATTGGGTTTCATGTCCCTTTAAGGTAAAAGTGTCTGGGGTTCATTTTAGCTGTAAAATTACATAAATGAAAATGGCCACATGTGTTATTAGGTATAAAAAAACATAATTTATGTAAGAACTTACCTGATAAATTCATTTCTTTCATATTAGCAAGAGTCCATGAGCTAGTGACGTATGGGATACACATTCCTACCAGGAGGGGCAAAGTTTCCCAAACCTTAAAATGCCTATAAATACACCCCTCACCACACCCACAATTCAGTTTAACGAATAGCCAAGAAGTGGGGTGATAAGAAAAAGGTGCGAAAGCATATAAAATAAGGAATTGGAATAATTGTGCTTTATACAAAAAAATCATAACCACCACAAAAAAGGGCGGGCCTCATGGACTCTTGCTAATATGAAAGAAATGAATTTATCAGGTAAGTTCTTACGTGGATCTTTCCACACAAGAGTCACTAGAGAGGGAGGGATAAAATAAAGACAGCCAATTCCTGCTGAAAATAATCCACACCCAAAATAAAGTTTAATGAAAAACATAAGCAGAAGATTCAAACTGAAACCGCTGCCTGAAGTACTTTTCTACCAAAAACTGCTTCAGAAGAAGAAAATACAACAAAATGGTAGAATTTGGTAAAAGTATGCAAAGAGGACCAAGTTGCCGCTTTGCAAATCTGATCAACCGAAGCTTCATTCCTAAACGCCCAGGAAGTAGAACTGACCTAGTAGAATGAGCTGTAATCCTATGAGGCGGAGTCTTACCCGACTCAACATAGGCAAGATGAATTAAAGATTTCAACCAAGATGCCAAAGAAAAGGCAGAAGTTTTCTGGCCTTTCTAAAACCGGAAAAGATAACAAATAAACTAGAAGTCTTTCGGAAAGACTTAGTAGCTTCAACATAATATTTCAAAGCTCTAATAACATTCAAAGAATGCAACGATTTCTCCTTAGAATTCTTAGGATTAGGACATAATGAAGGAACCACAATGTCTCTACTAATGTTGTTGGAATTCACAACTTAGGTAAAAATTCAAAAGAAGTTCGCAACACCGCCTTATCCTGATGAAAAATCAGAAAAGGAGACTCACAAGAAAGAGCAGATAATTCAGAAACTCTTCTGGCAGAAGAGATGGCCAAAAGGAACAAAACTTTCCAAGAAAGTAATTTAATATCCACTGAATGCATAGGTTCAAATGGAGGAGCTTGAAGAGCCCCCAGAACCAAATTCAAACTCCAAGGAGGAGAAATTGACTTAATGACAGGCTTTATACGAACCAAAGCTTGTACAAAACAATGAATATCAGGAAGAATAGCAATCTTTCTGTGAAAAAGAACAGAAAGAGCAGAGATTTGACCTTTCAAGGAACTTGCGGACAAACCCTTATCTAAACCATCCTGAAGAAACTGTAATATTCTCGGTATTCTAAAAGAATGCCAAGTAAAATGATGAGAAAGACACCAAGAAATACAAGTCTTCCAGACTCTATAATATATCTCTCTGGATACAGATTTACGAGCCTGTAACATAGTATTAATCACAGAGTCAGAGAAACCTCTTTGACCAAGAATCAAGCGTTCAATCTCCATACCTTTAAATTTAAGGATTTCAGATCCTGATGGAAAAAAGGACCTTGAGACAAAAGGTCTGGTCTTAACGGAAGAGTCCACGGTTGGCCAGAGGCCATCCGGACAAGATCCGCATACCAAAACCTGTGAGGCCATGCCGGAGCTACCAGCAGAACAAACTAGCATTCCTTCAGAATCTTGGAGATTACTCTTGGAAGAAGAACTAGAGGCGGAAAGATATAGGCAGGATGATACTTCCAAGGAAGAGATAATGCATCCACTGCCTCCGCCTGAGGATCCCTGGATCTGGACAGATACCTGGGAAGATTCTTGTTTAGATGAGAAGCCATCAGATCTATTTCTGGAAGTTCCCACATTTGAACAATCTGAAGAAATACCTCTGGGTGAAGAGACCATTCGCCCGGATGCAACGTTTGGCGACTGAGATAATCCGCTTTCCAATTGTCCATACCTGGGATATGAACCGCAGAGATTAGACAGGAGCTGGATTCCGCCCAAACCAAAATTCGAGATACTTCTTTCATAGCCAGAGGACTGTGAGTCCCTCCTTGATGATTGATGTATGCCACAGTTGTGACATTGTCTATCTGAAAACAAATGAACAACTCTCTCTTCAGAAGAGGCCAAGACTTAAGAGCTCTGAAAATTGCACGGAGTTCCAAAATATTGATCGGAAATCTCACCTCCTGAGATTCCCAAACCCCTTGTGCCGTCAGATACCCCCATACAGCTCCCCAACCTGTAAGACTTGCATCTGTTGAGATTATAGTCCAGGTCGGAAGAACAAAGAAGCCCCCTGAACTAAACAATGGTGATCTGTCCACCATGTCAGAGAGTGTCGTAAAATCGGTTTAAAGATATTAATTGAGATATCTTTGAGTAATCCCTGCACCATTGGTTCAGCATACAGAGCTGAAGAGGTCGCATGTGAAAACGAGCAAAGGAGATCGCATCTGATGCGGCAGTCCTAAGACCCAACATTTCCATGCATAAGGCTACCAAAGGGAATGATTGTGACTGAAGGTTTTGACAAGCTGATATCAATGTTAAACTTCTCCTGTCTGACAAGGACAGAGTCATAGACACTGAATTTATCTAGAAACCTAAAAAGGTTACCCTTGTCTGAGGAATCAATGAACTGATTGGTAAATTGATCCTCCAACCATGAACTTGAAGAAACAACACAAGTCGATTCGTATGAGATTCTTCGAAAATGAGAAGACTGAGCAAGTACCAAGATATCGTCCAAATAAGGAAATACCAAAACCCTATTCTCTGATTACAGAAAGAAGGGCACCGAGAACCTTTGAAAAAAATTCTTGGAACTGAGGCTAGGCCAAACGGTAGAGCCACAAAACTGGTAATGCTTGTCTAAAAAGAGAATCTCAGACACTAAAAGTGATCTGGATGAATCGGAATATGCAGATACACATCCTGTAAATCTATTGTAGACATATAATGCCCTTGCTAAACAAAAGGCAGGATAGTCCTACAGTAACCATCTTGAATGTTGGTATCCTAACATAACGATTCAATAATGATAGATCCGGAACTGGTCTGAAGGAATTGACCTTCTTTGGTACAATGAAGAGATAAAATAAAACCCCAGCCCCTGTTCCAGAACTGGAACTGGCATAAATACTCCAGCCAACTCTAGATCTGAAACACATTTCAGAAATACTGAGCCTTTGCTGTGTTAACTGGGACACGGGAAAGAAAAGAATCTCTTAGCAGGAGGCCTTAACTTGAAGCCAATTCTGTACCTTTCTGAAACAATGTTTCTGAAACCAGAGATTAAGAACGGAATTGATCCAAATTTCTTTGAAGAAAACGTAATCTGCCCCATACCAGCTGAGCTGGAATAAGGGCCGCACCTTCATAGGTACTTAGGAGCTGGCTATAGGTTTCTATAAGGCTTGGATATATTCCAAACTGGAAATAGTTTCCAAACTGATACCGCTCCTGAGGATGAAGGATCAGGCTTTTGTTCCTTGTTGTGAGGAAAGGAACGAAAATGATTATTTACCCTGGAAAGAAAGGGAAAGCAAAGTTGACTTAGAAGACATGTCAGCATTCCAAGTTTAATCCATAAAGCTTTTCTAGCTAAAATAGCTAGAGACATATACCTGACATCAACTCTAATGATATCAAAAGATGGTATCACCAATAAAATTATTAGCATGTTATAAAATAATAATAATGCTATAAAATTATGATCTGTTACTTGTTGCGCTAAAGCTTCTAACCAAAAAGATGAAGCTGCAGCAACATCCGCTAAAAATATAGCAGGTCTAAGAAGATTACCTGAACATAAGGAAGCTTTTCTTAGAAAGGATTCAATTTTCCTATCTAAAGGATCCTTAAATTAAGTACTATCTGCCGTAGGAATAGTAGTACATTAGCAGGAGAAGAGACAGCCCCATAACCTTAGGGATTTTTGTCCCAAAAAACTCTAATCTGTCAGATGGCACAGGATATAATTTGCTTAAACGTCTAGAAGGAGTAAATAAATTACCCAAATTATTCCATTCCCTGGAAATTACTTCAGAAATAGCATCAGGGAGATAAAACACTTCTGGAATAACTACAGGAGATTTAAAAACCTTATTTAAACGTTTACATTTAGTATCAAGAGGACCAGAATCCTCTATTTCTAATGCAAATAACACTTCTTTAAGTAAAGAACGAATAAATTCCATCTTGAACAAATACAAAGATTTATCAGCATCAACCTCTGAGACAGAAACCTCTGAACCAGAAGAACCATTATCAGTATCAGAATGATGATGTTCATTTAAAAATTCATCTGAAAAAAGAGAAGTTTTAAAAGACTTTTATGTATACTAGAAGGAGAAATAACAGACATAGCCTTCTTAATGGATTTAAAAAATAAAATCTCTTATGTTATCAGGAACACTCTGAAAATTAGATGTTGACGGAACAGCAACAGGTAATGTAACAGTACTAAAGGAAATTTTATCTGCATTAATAAGTTTGACATGACATGCAATACAAATAACAGCTGGAGAAACAGATACCAAAAGTTTATAGCAGATACACTTAGCTTGGTAGCTCCAGCACTGTGCAGTGATTTTCCTGAAGTATCTTCTGACTCAGTTGCAACGTGGAACATCTTGCAATATGTAAAAGAAAAAAACAACATATAAAGCAAAATTGATCAAATTCCTTAAATGACAGTTTCAGGAATGGGAAAAAAATGCCAGTGAACAAGCTTCTAGCAACCAGAAGCAATAAATAATGAGACTTAAATAATGTGGAGACAAAAATGACGCCCATATTTTTTAGCGCCAAAAAAGACGCCCACATTATTTGGCGCCTAAATGCTTTTGGCGCCAAAAATGACGCCACATCCGGAACGCCGACATTTTTGACGCAAAAAAACGTCAAAAAATGATGCAACTTCCGGCGACACGTATGACGCCGGAAACAGAAAAAAATATTTGCGCCAAAAAAGTCCGCGCCAAGAATGACGCAATAAAATGAAGCATTTTCTGCCCCCGCGAGCCTAACAGCCCACAGGGAAAAAGTCAAATTTTTTAAGGTAAGAAAAAATGATTGAAACAAATGCATTTATCCCAAATATGAAACTGACTGTCTGAAAAATAAGGAAAGTTGAACATTCTGAGTCAAGGCAAATAAATGTTTGAATACATATATTTAGAACTTTATAAATAAAGTGCCCAACCATAGCTTAGAGTGTCACAGAAAATAAGATTTACTTACCCCAGGACACTCATCTACATGTTTGTAGAAAGCCAAACCAGTACTGAAACGAGAATCAGCAGAGGTAATGGTATATATAAGAGTATATCGTCGATCTGAAAAGGGAGGTAAGAGATGAATCTCTACGACCGATAACAGAGAACCTATGAAATAGACCCCGTAGAAGGAGATCACTGCATTCAAATAGGCAATACTCTCCTCACATCCCTCTGACATTCACTGCACGCTGAGAGGAAAACCGGGCTCCAACTTGCTGCGGAGCGCATATCAACGTAGAATCTAGCACAAACTTATTTCACCACCTCCATCGGAGGCAAAGTTTGTAAAACTGAATTGTGGGTGTGGTGAGGGGTGTATTTATAGGCATTTTAAGGTTTGGGAAACTTTGCCCCTCCTGGTAGGAATGTATATCCCATACGTCACTAGCTCATGGACTCTTGCTAATTACATGAAAGAAATCATGGTTGTGATCAGAAAAACAGGACTGGCACATGTAAAGTAGGGTCATTTTCACCAAAACAATAATGACACAAATGCTGACAAACTATGAAATGGCTGATTGTGATAGCATCTGCAACAAAAACTGTTTATCAGCAACCCTTAAAGGGCCAGTAAACACACTGAGATTTTTAAATAAATTGTTTTCTTACTAAAACAACTATGCAGTATACTTAATTTTTTTCGTTTTGTCCCTTTTCATGTAAATTTAGCTCTTAAATGTTTTTGGACTTTCTAATCCTCAAAACTGGAAAAGCACATTGCAGACTTCTCAATGCTAACCCTGCTACATATCTTCCTTAATTTTCTTTAATTGATAACAACTACTAAACAATGTACTTTTATACTAACATGACTGTGGCTAGCCTTGTTGTCTGCAGACTACAACCCAGATTAGCTCCTTCAAAAAAAGGAAAATGGTGGGTGGAGCTTGGCTATTGAAAAACAACTGCAGTAAAAAGGATGTTCATTCATTTTAAAAATGTTTCGACACAACTGATATATTATTATATAGCAGCACAACAGAAATGTTGTGTAATTAACAAGGTGTTTACTGTTCCTTTAATATGCCAATAATTATCAAAAGATCGATCAACCCTTCTATCATTAGAGGTATTACCAATATAAACTCATCAGTAATCTCAAATTTACTTAAAACTACACTAATGAATTGTGTTTAGAATGCAACTCAACAGGAACTGCGACAACATAACAGCAAGAGGAGACTGGCCGTCATGTCTTTTTTACATCACTGAGTTGGTAAGCAGGTATCAATACTTACTGCCCCATGCCAGCCCGGGCGATCTTCTGGTATATGCAAGTCTGGGAATACATTTCTCAAGTACCAATCAAAACTCTTGCACTGCAGACGTTCTCTGATCACTTTCCGTTCTGAAATATCCCCATATTTTTCCTGCAGTAGCAAATTAGAAACTCAGACATTTATACAAACATTTTTTGGGGAAACTATATGTTTAACACTTGGTGAGCTGGAGTGTGGCTTGGCTTGTAAGCTATTTAGCATCTAAAAAGGCACACAATGTTCAACATATATTCTTTGCTCCATCTAAGAGAAACATAGAATTTAATGGTAGATAAGAACCAAAAAGGCCCATTTTAAGGTCTACCCATATTACATGTTACTGCTTTCTTAAAGGGACACTAAACCCAATTTTTTTATTTCATGATTCAGATAGAGCATGCAATTTTAAGCAACTTCATTATTATTATTATTATTATCATCAATTTGTCTTTGTTCTCTTGCTATCTTTATTTAAAAAGCAGGAATGTAAAGCCTAGGAGCCGGCCAATTTTAGGTTCAGCACCCTGGATAGCGCTTGCTTATTGGTGGCTACATTTAGCTACCAATAAGCAAGCGTAACGCAGGTTCTAAACCAAAAATGGTCCGGCTCCTAAGCTTTACATACCTTCTTTTTAAATAAAGATAGCAAGAGAATGAAGAAAGTTTGATAATAGGAGTAATTTAGAAAGTTGCTTAAAATTGCATGTGGGTTTAGTATCCCTTTAAGAAAGCTTTATGCATATTCCAGGCATTTTTTTTTATTATTTTAAAGTCTTTGTGTTTACCACTCCAGTTGGAAGTTTATTCCATAAATCCACCACCCCTTCTGAAAAAAAAAAAAGTTTCCTCACATTTATCCTGAATTTGCTACACTCTAACCTAAGTTTATGACCCCTTGTTTTAGTATTTCTTTTTTTAGTTTCCACATTATTAAGTCCCTTCGTAGATTTGAAGATTTCTATCATGTGACCTCTTTCCCTTCTCATCTCTATTTTCAAATGTATTGCAGTATAGATACTTAGGTATCAGTGTCAAAATGTTTTAACATATTTAACTGTTTTATCACCTGCAAAGGACTAGTTTATAAATGGCGCACAACCAATATCACAGGGTGCATTATCTATAGTGTGACCCTGTTCATACAACAGCGCACAATCTGGTAGTAAAAAAAGATTTACAAGAGAATCTTAAAGGGACACTGTACCCAAATTATTTATTTTGTAATTCAGAAATAACATGCAATTTTAAGCAACTTTCTAATTTACTCCTATTATCAATTTTTCTTCGTTCTCTTGATATCATTATTTGAAAAAGAAGGCATCTAAGCTTTTTTTTGGTTTCAGTACTCTGGACAGCACTTTTTTATTGGTGGATGAATTTATCCAGCAATCAGCAAGGACAACCCAGGTTGTTCACCAAAAATGGGCCGGCATCTAAACTTACATTCTTGCATTTCAAATAAAGATACCAAGAGAATGAAGACAATTTGATAATAGGAGTAAATTAGAAAGTTGCTTAAAATTTCATGCTCAATCTGAATCACGAAAGAAAAATTTTGGGTACAGTGTCCCTTTAATGCAGCCAACAAGCATACCTTTCTTGCAGGAGGGTTTCGATTGTAGAAATGCTCTTTGTAGCCATCCATCCATACCTCAGCTGCCCGGGCCGTGTTCTGCAGAAAGTTTGGTCTGGCATATGGCGCCTTCTTAGGAAACACATGTCCTACGTGAGAACACGGTTGAATCTCCAGAGTGCCGCCACACTGCCAGATCTGATCCAAGGAGGAAAGAACAGAAGTAAACAGGTTTAAAAGGACCATTAAGAAGAGTAAAAATGCATAATTCAAAAATACACAATAAAAAGACAATGCAATAGCACTTACTCTAAATATCAAATGATCAGATTTTTATCTGAGAATTTTCATAGATTTCTTCTAGTTCCCTACCACGGTATCATGTGCCACCCATTACCCAATTACAGAGTCGTATACAATGAATTCTTGCACATGCTCAAGAGGAGCTGGTACCTCATAAAGTGTGCGTATAAAAAGACTGAGAACTAATTGATAATGCAAATAAATCTTAAAGGGACAGTCTACTCCAGACTTTTTATTGTTTAAAAAAAGATAGATAATTCCTTTATTACCCATTCCCCAGTTTTGCATAACCAACACTGTTATATTAATACACTTTTTAGCTCTGTGATTACCTTGTATCTAAGCTTCTGCAGACTGCCCCTTTATTTGTTTTTGTCAGGCTTGCATTTTAGCTAATCAGTGCTGACTCATATATAACTACACGGGAGTGAGCACAATGTTATCTATATGGCACACAAACTATCACTGTCTAACATTGATAAACTATCAAAATGCACTGAGATAAGAGGCAGCCTTCAAGGGCTTAGAAATCAGTTTATGAGCCTACCTATCTTTAGCTTTCAACAAAGAATACCAAGAGAACAAAGCAAATTTCATGATAAAAGTAAATTGGAATGTTATTTAAAATTGCACGTCCTATCTGAATCATGAAAGTTTAATTTTGACTTGACTGTCCCTTTAACACATTGATTAATACCAGGAAAGTCAAAGTTAAAAACTTGTGGTTTAGCTACAGAATGAAATTTTAAGAGACCTTTCAATTTATTTCTAATTGTTCTATTGATATCCAAATTGAAAAGCATACATAGAAAGGTTCAGTAACAGCAATGCACCATTGGGGACTAGCTTTTGATTGGAAGCTACACACACATGCCTCTTGTCATTGGCTCACCAGATTTGCTCAGTTAGTTCCTTCCCAGTAGTGCACTGCTGCTCTGCAGCTGACTTTAACAATGTGTTTAACCTTTTTTATGGGATTTTTATTTCTGCTCCTTAACATGCATACAGCATAGAAATCATTCAAACACATGCATGGTGTGTACACAACAGAAGCTCCCTATTCTCTGAAATTATCAGTGGAATCGTAAAAAACAGATAAAATGTTGTAAAAAAAAAGAAAAAAAAAAAAAAAAAGAGTAATCCTGGGTGAGCTCAGGAGCATGCACAGGTCTTAAGCCACCTGGCAGCAGTGCTTGCAACATTGTTTATAGCAGTGTTATACATTTCATTTGAACTTTTGAGACCCAGTGAGGCTTCCGTAGTTCCTCGTCTGCAGTGAGGAGTCTATTGGTGAAGAGCTGAGGGTGTGTGCTCTGTTTAACCTTATCCCATAGCGGGCTAGTCGGACCCTAAAGTCAGCTCAGCAGTGGACACTAGTGGATATCAGTGGCGGATAATAACCCATAATCCGGATTGCCTTTCTGCATTTATCTTCTACCGTTTGGGACCGCAGGAGACTGAGGAAACCGGAATCTAATTTCTTGGACCGGGGACAAGTCTTATTATTGTGTGATATGCTGTTTTTTATTTCACGTCTTGTGGGTTGCCATTTTTAGCATTTGCACTTTTATTAAATGTCTATACTCTGCGCTCTTCTCCTTTTGTGCTTTTACAGTGTTATACATAGTTCCAAACACTGCTGCCATAGAATGCCACAGACACGTGCCTACCTAGGTTTAGTCTTCAACAAAGGATATCAAGAGAACAAAGCTAATTTGATAATAGAAGTAAAGTTGTTTAACCCCTTAATGACCACAATATACCCTGTATGTCACTGGTCGTTAAGGGTTTTTTGCGGACATAATAGCACAAGTCTAGCAAGAACACGCTATTAATGCCCTCCCTCCAGAAGGCTTTGTGGAATAGAGCAGTCTCAACGCTGGTGGCAAGACCACGGTATAAAACAATCAAGTCCCAAAAAAAGGCCAGCGACATACAGGGTACGTCGCTGGTCCTTAACCCCTTAATGACAACTGACGTACCAGGTACGTCCTGCAAAAACTTGCAGTTAGTGACAATGGACGTACCTGGTACGTCAGTTGTCTTAGAGAGTGCTGGAAGCGATCGCAATCGCTTCCAGCAGCTCTCAGGGTATTGCAGTGATGCCTCGATATTGAGGCATCCTGCAATACCCTTTAGAAAGCATCCGATGCAGAGAGAGCCACTCTGGCATTGTGCACGCCGGATGCCGGGAGCGTGCGGGGGCTGCGTGCACGCGCGCGCGTGCGTGTGTGTGTGTGTGTGTGCGCGCGCGCGCGCGCGCGCAGCAATCACTGGCACTGCCACCAATGAATTTTGGTAAGAGGGAGGGGGGCAGAATTTTTTAAATAAATAATCAGGATCAGGATCAGGATCTGGATCTGGATCTGGGGGGTGGGGGGCAGCTACACTACAGAAAAAATAAAAATAAAACATGTAACAAAACACTTTATTTTTTGGGGAAAACTGGGTACTGGCAGACAGCTGCCAGTACCCAAGATGGTGGCAATTAGGTAGGTGGGGAGGGTTAGAGAGGTGTTTGGGGGGGGATCAGGGAGGTTGGGGGTTAAGGCAGGGGTCCATCACAGCTGAATAATTAAAAAAAAAAAAAAAAAAAACACCTTTTATTTTAGTACTGGCAGACTTTCTGCCAGTACTTAAGATGGCGGGGACAATTGTGGGGTGGGGGAGGGAAGAGAGCTGTCTGGGAGGGATCAGGGGGTGGGATGTGTCAGGTGGGAGGCTAATCTCTACACTAAAGCTAAAATTAACCCTGCAAGCTCTCTACAAGCTACCTAATTAACCCCTTCACTGCTGGGCTTAATACAAGTGTGGTGCGCAGCAGCATTTAGCGGCCTCCTAATTGCCAAAAAGCAACGCCAAAGCCATATATGTCTGCTATTTATGAACAAAGGAGATCCCAGAGAAGCATTTACAACCATTTGTGCCATAATTGCACAAGCTGTTTGTAAATAATTTAAGTGAGAAACCTAAAATTGTGAAAAATGTCACTTTTTTTTTTATTTGCTCGCATTTGGCGGTGAAATGGTGGCATGAAATATACCAAAATGGGCCTAGATCAATACTTTGGGTTGTCTACTACACTACACTAAAGCTAAAATTAACCCTTCAAGGTCCCTACAAGATCCCTAATTAACCCCTTCACTGCTGGGCATAATACACGTGTGGTGCGCAGCTGCATTTAGCGGCCTTCTAATTACCAAAAAGCAACGCCAAAGCCATATATGTCTGCTATTTCTGAACAAAGGGGATCCCAGAGAAGCATTTACAACCATTTGTGCCATAATTGCATAAACTGTTTGTAAATAATTTCAGTGAGAAACCTAAAGTTTGTGACAAAATTTGTGAAAAAGTGAACAATTTTTTTTATTTGCTCGCATTTGGCAGTGAAATGGTGGCATGAAATATACCAAAATGGGCATAAATCAATACTTCGGGTTGTCTTCTAAAAAAAAATATATACATGTCAAGGGATATTCAGGGATTCCGGACAGATATCAGTGTTCCAATGTAACTAGCGCTAATTTTGAAAAAAAGTGGTTTGGAAATAGCAAAGTTCTACTTGTACTTATTGCCCTATAACTTGCAAAAAAAGCAAACAACATGTAACCATTGGGTATTTCTAAACTCAGGACAAAATTTAGAAACTATTTAGCATGGGTGTTTTTTGGTGGTTGTAGATGTGTAACAGATTTTGGAGGTCAAAGTTAGAAAAAGTGTGTTTTTTTCCATTTTTTCCTCATATTTTATATATTTTTTATATTAAATTATAAGATGTGATGAAAAAAATGGTATCTTTAGAAAGTCCATTTAATGGCGAGAAAAACGGTATATAATATGTGTGGGTACAGTAAATGAGTAAGAGGAAAATTACAGCTAAACACAAACACTGCAGAAATGTAAAAATAGCCATTGTCATTAAGGGTAAGAAAACTGAAAAATGGTCCGGTCATTAAGGGGTTAAGGGGGTAAAACTGCATGCTCCATCTTATTCATGTCAACTTAATTTTGAGCTTATTGTCCCTTTAAAAATGTTTATTTTGATGTATATGATTCACATAAGTTTCATATCAGCACAAGAAGATGTCAGTAGTATCACTATATAGTTTTAAAACATAACTTGTATTCAATTCTGTTCATTTTCAAAGTAATGTTAAAAGCATATTATTACATTATTCTCCAGGCTAGTAACGGGTTAAGGTAGAAGGGATAGACTGAAGGGTTAAATAGGAAGGCTAAGGGGTCGATTTATCAAAGCCTTCGCAAGCCTTTCGACCCCCTGCTTTCTTAGCGTTTCGCCACCTCCAAGGTGGCGAATTTCAATCTTTCCGGTCTCGTCCGACCGCTCCTGCCTGTGCGTGATTGGCTGTGTGCAGGCAGGATTGCACGCAAGCGCAAAATAGTGCGTGTGTGCAATGCTGAATTCCGCTAGAGAATTCAGCCCGCCAGAAGCTAGCTGCGGCGGACAGGGGCGCGTTTATGCGTCCCTGTCTGCCGCAGCTTGATAAATCGACCCCTAAATGTTGTTACCCTTCTAACTTGCCTGGTAATATTGTATTTTATATTAAATCCCTTTTTCTTCTTCAATAATCTTACTTCTATTTCACCCTTCATGTTTCCGATATAATTTCACTTCTTGCATGTTAACTCTTTATCTTCTAGTGTATATTATAAAGTAGTATTATGCCACCCTCCTCCCAATGCCTCTCTTATTTCCAGCCATTAGATGCCTTTTTCTTAAAGGAAAGTAAACACTAAATAAATTCTAGATCAAACGATACATTCAATGTACAGATTAGCCTGAAAATAATATACTGATTTATTGTTTTTTTTATTATATTAGTTGTTTAAATATTGAAAAAATAAGGATTAACCCCTTAAGGACCAATGACGGAATTATTCAGTCATAGTTGCCCGTGCCATAAGGAACCATGATGGAATAATTCCGTCATGCGCTAAAATCAGCCCCAGATCACCGTGGTACCGGCGATCGTGGGGTTAATGCTCTTGCTAGCTGCCTCAGCGCCTGAAGCAGACTAGCAACAGCAAATCACGATGTCCCAGCCCACGTGATCACTGACAGCCAATCACAACGGTCACAATGCTGCTGGGACATCAGATCCGCCTCCCTCCACCTCTGTTCGGTTTGTGAAGTGGAGAGAGACGGATCTTTGTTACTTTGAATGTTGTAAAAAAATCCAACATATTAATAAAAGTTAAAATATCCCCTTTACCCAGTCCTTAAATTTATTTTGAATTACTTTTCTTAAAGGGACATAAAACCCAAACATTTTCTTTCATGATTCAGATAGAACATATTTTAAACAACTTTACAATTTACTTCTATTATCAATTGTTTTTGTTTTCTTGTTATTCTTTCTTCAAAAGCAGAGATATACGCTCAGGAGTGTGCACGTGTCTTGTAGCACTATATGGCAGCAATTTTGCAACAAAGTAATACATTAGCAAGAGCACTAGATGTCAGCACTATTTCCTGCCATGTAGTGCTTCAGACATGTGCACGCTACCTACCTAGGTACCTCTTCAACAAAGAATAACATGAGAACGGAGCAAATTTGCTAATAGAAGTAAATAGGAAACTTATTTAAAATTGCATTCTCTAGCTTAATAATGAAATAATTATTTTGGGTTTCATGTCCCTTTAAGCTGTACAAATTATTATGAGCAAAACTGTGAAAAAAGTTTTTTTATTTTTTTAGTATTTTGTTTATAATAAATGAGAACTTATATATGTATATGTCACATCAAATTAAAGCCCTTTTTGTCCTTTAAAAAACGGTATATAAATATGTGTTGGTGCAATAAATGAGAAAGATGGAAATTTCAGTTGAACACACACATAACAAAAATGCAAAAATTGCTCTGGTCCTTAACCCAAAAGACAAGCATCTGAAGCTTGGTCCTTAAGGGGTTAAGGTTTTAGTGTCTATAAAGCAATGGTGATCTCCATGTTGTAACCTAGGTTTCCTTCTCTGCTGTGGCCAATTAGTGACAGTTATAAATAGGCAACTGGAGTGTGCAACCAATGACTGTGGAATATAGCAGTGATAAGTCTGCAGTCTGCATTTCGGCTTTTAACGGGAATTGAAAAAAACAACAATACAATTTACTAAAAAAAATAAAGTATATTAAAATGTTATATTACAATCTCAATGTGTTTATTGTCCCTCTATATAATATAATAAGCAGTTACAAACAGAGAATATTGTGCCTGCGATATAACACAGTTTACATCACTGCACTACATTGCTAGGCAGATATTGGATCAGTGGAAGCCATGAAAGAGATTTTAAGGTTTATATAGAGGTATAGTGCAAATTTGTATGTTATTACTATGTCTAAAATGTGCTCCCTGTTTAGTTTATATATAAGTGCAATATATATTTGTACTTCTAAACCATCTGCCCCTACCCTGGTAGGGGCGGGGCAATCTGATTTGACAACTTATGTTATGTATAAAGACTTCAAACCTCTACTTTAAAAGGAACATTTTTTTTTTTTTTTTTGCAATACACCTAGATGAAGAAGATTTCGCTTTAAGCTAGTAAGGTTTTTTTGACAGCTGTACACACATCGCCTCCCCCGTGCACTGATACACCTTCCGTGAAATCTATGATATTGTTGCAAATGGGAAACTATTATCTTTGGTCTATATGCACATGAATTACATTTTAAAAAACAAAATTTATGCTTACCTGATAAATTTCTTTCTCTTGTGGTGTATCCAGTCCACGGGTTCATCCATTACTTGTGGGATATTCTCCTTCCCAACAGGAAGTTGCAAAGAGGACACCCACAGCAGAGCTGTCTATATAGCTCCTCCCCTAACCCCCACCTCCAGTCATTCGACCGAAGGCAAGTAAGAAAAAGTAGAAACTATAGGGTGCAGTGGTGACTGTAGTTTTAAAAAATAAAAACACCTGACTTAAAGTGACAGGGCGGGCCGTGGACTGGATACACCACAAGAGAAAGAAATTTATCAGGTAAGCATGAATTTTGTTTTCTCTTGTAAGGTGTATCCAGTCCACGGGTTCATCCATTACTTGTGGGATACCAATACCAAAGCTTTAGGACACGGATGAAGGGAGGGACAAGGCAGGAACTTAAACAGAAGGCACCACTGCCTGTAAGACCTTTCTCCCAAAAATAGCCTCAGAGGAAGCAAAAGTATCAAATTTGTAGAATTTAGAAAAAGTATGAAGCGAAGACCAAGTTGCCGCCTTGCAAATCTGTTCAACAGAAGCCTCATTTTTAAATGCCCATGTGGAAGCTACCACTCTAGTAGAGTGAGCTGTAATCCTTTCAGGAGGCTGCTGGCCAGCAGTCTCATAAGTTAAACGGATTATGCTTCTCAGCCAAAAAGAAAGAGAAGTTGCCGAAGCCTTGTGGCCTCTCTTCTTCCCAGAGTAGACAACAAACAAGGCAGATGTTTGACGAAAATCCTTAGTTGCTTGTAAGTAGAACTTTAAAGCACGAACCACATCCAGATTGTGCAACAACCGTTCCTTCTTGGAAGAAGGATTCGGACACAGAGAAGGGACAACAATTTCCTGATTGATATTTCTATTGGAAACAACCTTAAGAAGAAAACCTGGCTTGGTACGTAACACCACCTTATCCAAATGGAAAATCAGATAGGGTGAATCACACTGCAGAGCAGATAACTCTGAAACTCTTCGGGCTGAAGAGATAGCAACTAGAATCAAAACTTTCCAAGATAAAAGTTTGATATCTAATGAATGCATAGGTTCAAACGGAACCCCTTGAAGAACTTTAAGAACTAAATTTAAACTCCATGGCGGAGCAAATGGTTTAAATATCGGCTTGATTCTGACTAAAGCCTGACAAAACGCCCGAACATCTGGAACATCTGCCAGACGCTTGTGAAAGAGAATAGACAGAGCAGATATCTGTCCTTTTAAAGAACTAGCTGATAATCCCTTTTCCAATCCTTCTTGGAGAAAAAATAGAATCCTAGGAATCTTGACCCTACTCCATGAGAAACCCTTGGAATTACACCAATGAAGTTATTTACACCATATCTTGTGATAGATCTTCCTGGTGACAGGCTTCCTAGCCTGGATCAAGGTATCAATAACAGACTCAGAAAAACCACGCTTTGATAAGATCAAGCGTTCAATCTCCACGCAGTCAGGCATAGAGAAGTTAGATTTTAGTGTTTGAATGGACCCTGGATTAGAAGGTCCTGCCTCAATGGCAGAGGCCATGGTGGGCAGGATGACATGTCCACCAGATCTGCATACTAAGTCCTGCGAGGCCACGCAGGAGCAATTAAAATCACCGAAGCTTTCTCCTGTTTGATTCTGGCAATCAGACGCGGGAGAAGATGAAACGGTGGAAACACATAAGCCAGGCTGAAGGACCAGGGGGCTGCTAGGGCATCTACGAGTGCTGCCCGAGGATCCCTTGACCTGGACCCGTAACAAGGAAGCTTGGCATTCTGACGGGACGCCATCAGATCCAGCTCCGGTCTGCCCCATAGATGAATCAGTTGGGCAAATATCTCCGGGTGAAATTCCCATTCCCCCAGGTGAAAAGTCTGCCGACTTAGAAAATCCGCCTCCCAGTTCTCTACTCCTGGGATATGGATAGCTGAGAGAGGGCAAGAGTGAGCCTCTGCCCATAGAATTATCTTGGAAACCTCCATCATTGCCAGGGGACTCCTTGTTCCCCCCTGATGGTTGATATAGGCTACAGTCGTGATGTTGTCCGACTGAAATCTGATGAACCTGACCACAGCCAGTTGAGGCCATGCCTGAAGAGCATTGAATATCGTTCTTAGTTCCAGAATGTTTATCGGGAGGAGGGCCTCCTCCTGAGTCCACGAACCCTGAGCTTTCTGGGAGTTCCAGACTGCACCCCAGCCCAGAAGACTGGCATCTGTTGTCACTATAGTCCACTCTGGCCTGCGGAAGCTCATTCCCCTGGACAGATGGACCCGAGATCACCACCAGAGAAGAGAATCCCTGGTTTCTTGATCCAGATTTAGCAGAGGAGACAAATCTGTGTAGTCCCCATTCCACGGATTGAGCATGCAAAGTTGCAGTGGTCTGAGATGTAGGCGGGCAAACAGAACTATTTCCATTGCCGCTACCATTAGGCCGATTACTTCCATACACTGAGCCACTGACGGCCGAGAAATGGAATGAAGAGCACGGCAGGAAGTTAGAATCTTTGATTATCCTGACCTCTGTCAGAAAAAGTTTAATTTCTACTGAATCTATCAGAGTCCCTAGGAAAGAAACTCTTGTGAGAGGGGAGAGAGAACTCTTTTCTCTGTTCACCTTCCACCCGTGAGACCTCAGAAAGGCCAGAACAATGTCCGTATGGGACTTGGCGATTTGAAGAGTCGACGCCTGGATCAAGATGTCGTCTAGGTAAGGAGCCACTGCTATGCCCCGCGGCCTTAGGACCACCAGTAGGGACCCTAGAACCTTTGTAAAGATTCTTGGCGCCGTGGCTAACCCGAAGGGAAGAGCCACAAACTGGTAATGCCTGTCTAGGAAGGCGAACCTGAGGAACTGATGATGATTTCTGTGAATCGGAATGTGCAGATAAGCATCCTTTAAGTCCACGGTAGTCATATATTGACCCTCCTGGATCATAGGAAGAATGGTTCGGATCGTCTCCATCTTGAAGGATGGGACCCTGAGGAATTTGTTTAGGATCTTGAGATCCAAGATTGGTCTGAAAGTTCCCTCTTTTTTGTGAACTATAAATAGGTTTGAATATAAACCCTGCCCCTGTTCCTCCCTTGGAACTGGGTGGATCACTCCCATAACCAGTTGGTCTTGAATGCAATGTAAGAATGCCTCTCTCTTTATCTGGTTTGCAGATAGTTGTGAGAGATGAAATCTCCCCTTTGGTGATGAACCTTTGAATTCGAGAAGATATCCCTGGGAAACGATCTCCACTGCCCAGGGATCCTGAACGTCTCTTACCCAAGCCTGGGCGAAGAGAGAAAGTCTGCCTCCCACTAGATCCGGTCCCGGATCGGGGGCTACTCCTTCATGCTGTCTTAGAGACAGTAGCTGGCTTTTTAGCCTGTTTCCCCTTGTTCCAAGCCTAGTTAGGTCTCCAGACTGGCTTGGGCGAAATTTCCCTCTTGTTTTGTACTAAGGGAAGCGGAAGCCGCGCCACTCCTGAAGTTTCGAAAGGAGCGAAAATTAGTCTGTCTGGTCCTTAACTTATTAGACTTATCCTGGGGAAGGGCGTGACCTTTTCCCCCAGTAATATCAGAAATGATCTCCTTCAGATCAGGCCCGAATAGGGTCTTTCCTTTGAAGGAGATGTTAAGAAGCTTAGACTTTGATGAAACATCTGCTGACCAGGACTTAAGACATAGCGCCCTACGCGCCATGATGGCAAAACCTGAATTTTTAGCCGCAAGTTTAGTTAACTGAAACACAACGTCTGAAATAAAGGAATTAGCAAGTTTAAGAGCTTTTATCCTGTCTAAAATCTCATCCCACGGAGTCCCACTTGAAGAGCCTCTTCTAGAGACTCGAACCAAAAGATCCATAGGATCTTTGAAAGCACAACTGTCTTCAATCGGAATAGTTGTACGCTTAGCTAAAGTAGAAATAGCTCCCTCCACCTTGGGGACCGTTTGCCACGAGTCCCGCATGGCGTCAGCTATGGGGAACATCTTTTTAAACACAGGAGGGGGAGAGAACGGTATACCTGGCCTATCCCATTCCTTAGTTATAATTTCCGAAAACCTTTTAGGGACTGGGAAAACATCAGTGTAAACAGGCACTGCAAAGTATTTGTCCATTTTACACAACTTCTCTGGTACCACAATGGGGTCACAATCATCCAGAGTCGTTAAGACCTCCCTAAGCAATAAACTGAGGTGTTCAAGCTTAAATTTAAATGTTGTCATGTCAGAGTCGGGCTGAAGTAATAACTTCCCTGAATCTGAAATGTCCCCCTCAGATATCAAATCCAACTTCGGAACATTGTGAGGGCATATCGGACATATCTACTAAAGCGTCAGAAAACTCTGTATTTGTTCTAGCCCCAGAGCTGTCTCGCTTTCCTTGTAACCCTGGCAGTTTAGACAACACCTCTGTGAGAGTAGAACTCATACTTGCCGCCATGTCTCGTAAAGTAAAAGAATTAGACGCGCTAGATGCATTTGGCGTCATTTGTGCGGGTGTTACAGGTTCTGACCCATGGGGAGAGCTAGATGGCATAATCTCCCTTCTTACAGTCTGAGAATCCTCTGGTGATATATTTCTTTAAAGCCACAATATGGTCTTTGTAACTTATAGATAGTTTAGTACCAGTGGTACACATTCTAAGAGGGGGTTCCACAATGGCTTCTAAACATATTGAACAGGTAGATTCTTCTATGTCAGACATGTTTAACAGACTAGCAAAGACACAAGCAAGCTTGGAAAACACTTTATTAAAGTAAAAACAGCAAATTTATCAAATCGGTACTGTACCTTTAAGAGAAAAAAAGTAGCACTTAAACTGCAAAACAATGAAAAAAAGTAGTAAACTCTTCGAAATTTTTACAGTGTGTATATGAGACCAAGGTAATATTGCACCCACTTGCAAATGGACTATTAACCCTTTGGCCCCCAAACCGGATTGAAAAAACGTCTACCACCGGTACAAAACCGCTAAACAGGAATGGAAGAAACCCTCTTTAGTGGTCCTCAGATACAGAAGGACTCCTCTAGAGAAGCTTGATGTCTTAGAAGGAAAGCAACTGCGCAACTAAGGCGCGAAAATAGGCCCCTCCCACCACACTTGATGTCATAGGGGCCTTAAAGAAACACTCCTTGGAGTTTCTGAAAAAGCCATGTGGACAAGTAAACCCCAAAAGCAAAGTTTAAACCCTCTCAAAAAACGATCTTCATGTGCAAAAAGAAAACGTTTTTATCACTAGAAACAAATAACATGAGTATTACCCAACCTTGCAAGCTTGATCCCAGTCGTTATTAAATCACTGCATCTAGCTTACCTCATTTCCAAAAAGGCTCTGTCAGGATTTTCTAGACTTTATCATCTCTCTAGAAAATACTGAACATACCTCAAAGCAGGCAATCTGCAGGCCGTTCCCCCAGCTGAAGTTTTCCCATACTCTTCAGTTATGTGTGAGAACAGCAATGGACCTTAGTAACAATCCACTAAGATCATTATCCTCCAGGCAGAATTCTTCTTCTAATTTCTGCCTGAGAGCAAACAGTACAACGCCGGTACTGTTTAAAATAACAAACTCTTGATTGAAGATGAAAACTACACTAAATAACCACATATCTCTTTATACTTCCTATCTTGTTGAGAGCTTGCAAAGAGAATGACTGGAGGTGGGGGTTAGGGGAAGAGCTATATAGACAGCTCTGCTGTGGGTGTCCTCTTTGCAACTTCCTGTTGGGAAGGAGAATATCCCACAAGTAATAGATGAACCCGTGGACTGGATACACCTTACAAGAGAAAGAAGTGATGTTTACTGCAATTCCAGTGTCACATAGTAAAAGATTCCCCTGACGTGTGAGTGTATCCACTTTGTATTCCTTGGAGTATTAAATGTATGGAAAATCTTTCCTTCATATACAGTATATTTCTGTATTTGAAATAGCTGTTTTTTTTTCTCATTAAAACCATCACCTAGGACATGCCCATAACAATGGGCTGAGCCTAAAGCAGACCTACTAATGGCAATTGGCTGACTTCTATGTGTCTTTGAGCTGCCATGTCGGAGTTACTGTAGGACTTCAGCTGTTTGTACTTTTGCTACATTTTTGAGGATGCAAACTTTAGAGCTGAACTTGCCGTGAGGTCTGAATGGCTGAAACACTTTTTCTTACCTTGCAGGAGCTGTTGTACTACACTAATTAGCCTGAAAACATAATTTATGTAAGAACTTACCTGATAAATTCATTTCTTTCATATTAGCAAGAGTCCATGAGCTAGTGACGTATGGGATATACATTCCTACCAGGAGGGGCAAAGTTTCCCAAACCTCAAAATGCCTATAAATACACCCCTCACCACACCCACAATTCAGTTTAACGAATAGCCAAGAAGTGGGGTGATAAGAAAAAAGTGCAAAAGCATATAAAATAAGGAATTGGAATAATTGTGCTTTATACAAAACCATAACCACCACAAAAAAAGGGCGGGCCTCATGGACTCTTGCTAATATGAAAGAAATGAATTTATCAGGTAAGTTCTTACATAAATTATGTTTTCTTTCATGTAATTAGCAAGAGTCCATGAGCTAGTGACGTATGGGATAATGATTACCCAAGATGTGGATCTTTCCACACAAGAGTCACTAGAGAGGGAGGGATAAAATAAAGACAGCCAATTCCTGCTGAAAATAATCCACACCCAAAATAAAGTTTAATGAAAAACATAAGCAGAAGATTCAAACTGAAACCGCTGCCTGAAGTACTTTTCTACCAAAAACTGCTTCAGAAGAAGAAAATACATCAAAATGGTAGAATTTGGTAAAAGTATGCAAAGAGGACCAAGTTGCTGCTTTGCAAATCTGATCAACCGAAGCTTCATTCCTAAACGCCCAGGAAGTAGAAACTGACCTAGTAGAATGAGCTGTAATCCTCTGAGGCAGAGTTTTACCCGACTCAACATAGGCAAGATGAATTAAAGATTTCAACCAAGATGCCAAAGAAATGGCAGAAGCTTTCTGGCCTTTTCTAGAACCGGAAAAGATAACAAATAGACTAGAAGTCTTTCGGAAAGACTTAGTAGCTTCAACATAATATTTCAAAGCTCTAACAACATCCAAAGAATGCAACGATTTCTCCTTAGAATTCTTAGGATTAGGACATAATGAAGGAACCACAATTTCTCTACTAATGTTGTTGGAATTCACAACTTTAGGTAAAAATTCAAAAGAAGTTCGCAACACCGCCTTATCCTGATGAAAAATCAGAAAAGGAGACTCACAAGAAAGAGCAGATAATTCAGAAACTCTTCTGGCAGAAGAGATGGCCAAAAGGAACAAAACTTTCCAAGAAAGCAATTTAATGTCCAATGAATGCATAGGTTCAAACGGAGGAGCTTGAAGAGCTCCCAGAACCAAATTCAAACTCCAAGGAGGAGAAATTGACTTAATTACAGGTTTTATACGAACCAAAGCTTGTATAAAACAACGAATATCAGGAAGAATAGCAATCTTTCTGTGAAAAAGAACAGAAAGAGCAGAGATTTGTCCTTTCAAGGAACTTGCGGACAAACCCTTATCTAAACCATCCTGAAGAAACTGTAAAATTCTCGGAATTCTAAAAGAATGCCAAGAAAAATGATGAGAAAGACACCAAGAAATATAAGTCTTCCAGACTCTATAACATATCTCTCTAGATACAGATTTACGAGCCTGTAACATAGTATTAATCACAGAGTCAGAGAAACCTCTTTGACCAAGAATCAAGCGTTCAATCTCCATACCTTTAAATTTAAGGATTTCAGATCCTGATGGAAAAAAGGACCTTGTGACAGAAGGTCTGGTCTTAACGGAAGAGTCCACGGTTGGCAAGAGGCCATCCGGACAAGATCCGCATACCAAAACCTGTGAGGCCATGCCGGAGCTACCAGCAGAACAAACGAGCATTCCTTCAGAATCTTGGAGATTACTCTTGGAAGAAGAACTAGAGGCGGAAAGATATAGGCAGGATGATACTTCCAAGGAAGTGATAATGCATCCACTGCATCCCGGGATCTGGACAGATATCTGGGAAGTTTCTTGTTTAGATGAGACGCCATCAGATCTATTTCTCGAAGTTCCCACATTTGAACAATCTGAAGAAATACCTCTGGGTGAAGAGACCATTCGCCCGGATGCAACGTTTGGCGACTGAGATAATCCGCTTCCCAAATGTCTACACCTGGGATATGAACCGCAGAGATTAGACAGGAGCTGGATTCCGCCCAAACCAAAATTCGAGATACTTCTTTCATAGCCAGAGGACTGTGAGTCCCTCCTTGATGATTGATGTATGCCACAGTTGTGACATTGTCTGTCTGAAAACAAATGAACGATTCTCTCTTCAGAAGAGGCCAAAACTGAAGAGCTCTGAAAATTGCACGGAGTTCCAAAATATTGATCGGTAATCTCACCTCCTGAGATTCCCAAACTCCTTGTGCCGTCAGAGATCCCCACACAGCTCCCCAACCTGTGAGACTTGCATCTGTTGAAAATACAGTCCAGGTCGGAAGCACAAAAGAAGCCCCCTAAATTAAACGATGGTGATCTGTCCACCACGTTAGAGAGTGTCGAACAATCGGTTTTAAAGATATTAATTGAGATATCTTTGTGTAATCCTTGCACCATTGATTCAGCATACAGAGCTGAAGAGGTCGCATGTGAAAACGAGCAAAGGGGATCGCGTCCGATGCAGCAGTCATAAGACCTAGAATTTCCATGCATAAGGCTACCGAAGGGAATGATTGTGACTGAAGGTTTCGACAAGCTGAAATCAATTTTAGACGTCTCTTGTCTGTTAAAGACAGAGTCATGGACACTGAATCTATCTGGAAACCCAGAAAGGATACCCTTGTCTGAGGAATCAATGAACTTTTTGGTAAATTGATCCTCCAACCATGATCTTGAAGAAACAACACAAGTCGATTCGTATGAGATTCTGCTAAATGTAAAGACTGAGCAAGTACCAAGATATCGTCCAAATAAGGAAATACCACAATACCCTGTTCTCTGATTACAGACAGAAGGGCACCGAGAACCTTTGTAAAAATTCTTGGAGCTGTAGCTAGGCCAAACGGCAGAGCCACAAACTGGTAATGCTTGTCCAGAAAAGAGAATCTCAGGAACTGATAATGATCTGGATAAATCGGAATATGCAGATATGCATCCTGTAAATCTATTGTGGACATATAATGCCCTTGCTGAACAAAAGGCAAGATAGTCCTTACAGTTACCATCTTGAACGTTGGTATCCTTACATAACGATTCAATATTTTTAGATCCTGTTTCCAACCAAAAAGTTGAAGCTGCAGCAACATCAGCCAATGATATAGCAGGTCTAAGAAGATTACCTGAACACAGATAAGCTTTTCTTAGAAAGGATTCAATTTTCCTATCTAAAGGATCCTTAAATGAAGTACCATCTGACGTAGGAATAGTAGTACGTTTAGCAAGGGTAGAAATAGCCCCATCAACTTTAGGGATTTTGTCCCAAAATTCTAATCTGTCAGACGGCACAGGATATAATTGCTTAAAACGTTTAGAAGGAGTAAATGAATTACCCAATTTATCCCATTCTTTGGAAATTACTGCAGAAATAGCATTAGGAACAGGAAAAACTTCTGGAATAACCACAGGAGATTTAAATACCTTATCTAAACGTTTAGAATTAGTATCAAGAGGACCAGAATCCTCTATTTCTAAAGCAATTAGTACTTCTTTAAGTAAAGAACGAATAAATTCCATTTTAAATAAATATGAAGATTTATCAGCATCAATCTCTGAGACAGAATCCTCTGAACCAGAAGAGTCATCAGAATCAGAATGATGATGTTCATTTAAAAATTCATCTGTAGGGAGAGAAGTTTTAAAAGATTTTTTACGTTTACTAGAAGGAGAAATAACAGACATAGCCTTCTTGATGGATTCAGAAACAAAATCTCTTATGTTATCAGGAACATTCTGCACCTTAGATGTTGAAGGAACTACAACAGGCAATGGTACTTTACTAAAGGAAATATTATCTGCATTAACAAGTTTGTCATGACAATTAATACAAACAACAGCCGGAGGAATAGCTACCAAAAGTTTACAGCAGATACACTTAGCTTTGGTAGATCCAGCACTAGACAGCGATTTTCCTGTAGTATCTTCTGACTCAGATGCAACGTGAGACCTCTTGCAATATGTAAGAGAAAAAACAACATATAAAGCAAAATTGATCAAATTCCTTAAATGACAGTTTCAGGAATGGGAAAAAATGCCAAAGAACAAGCTTCTAGCAACCAGAAGCAATGAAAAATGAGACTTAAATAATGTGGAGACAAAAGCGACGCCCATATTTTTTAGCACCAAATAAGACGCCCACATCATTTGGCGCCTAAATGCTTTTGGCGCCAAAAATGACGCCACATCCGGAACGCCGACATTTTTGGCGCAAAATAACGTCAAAAAATGACGCAACTTCCGGCGACACGTATGACGCCGGAAACGGAAAAGATTTTTTGCGCCAAAAAAGTCCGCGCCAAGAATGACGCAATAAAATGAAGCATTTTCAGCCCCCGCGAGCCTAACAGCCCACAGGGAAAAAGAGTCAAATTTTTGAAGGTAAGAAAAAATGATTAATTCAAATGCATTATCCCAAATATGAAACTGACTGTCTGAAAAATAAGGAATGTTGAACATTCTGAGTCAAGGCAAATAAATGTTTGAATACATATATTTAGAACTTTATAAACAAAGTGCCCAACCATAGCTTAGAGTGTCACAGAAAATAAGATTTACTTACCCCAGGACACTCATCTACATGTTTGTAGAAAGCCAAACCAGTACTGAAACGAGAATCAGCAGAGGTAATGGTATATATAAGAGTATATCGTCGATCTGAAAAGGGAGGTAAGAGATGAATCTCTACGACCGATAACAGAGAACCTATGAAATAGACCCCGTAGAAGGAGATCACTGCATTCAAATAGGCAATACTCTCCTCACATCCCTCTGACATTCACTGCACGCTGAGAGGAAAACCGGGCTCCAACTTGCTGCGGAGCGCATATCAACGTAGAATCTAGCACAAACTTACTTCACCACCTCCATCGGAGGCAAAGTTTGTAAAACTGAATTGTGGGTGTGGTGAGGGGTGTATTTATAGGCATTTTGAGGTTTGGGAAACTTTGCCCCTCCTGGTAGGAATGTATATCCCATACGTCACTAGCTCATGGACTCTTGCTAATTACATGAAAGAAATGTGCTTTACGCTCAGGACGCACTTTCCAGAACAACTGGGAAACTGTGGTGTTTGAGAGCCTGATCAGCTCTCTTTCTTTGTGCATCTACACTGTCAGAGGTTATTTTGCTTCACCAGAATCAGTAAGGTTACCTCCTAGACTAGCGCAACTCAGTGCATTGTGCAGGTCCTGCTGTAAAATAGACACCGGAGAAAAGGTAAACCAGTAACATATTGCTACTAGTTTCCAGATATGTAATTTTCCTACCAGCACAACTAGACGTACTGCACAGTACATGTCGTGGTAAAAACGGGGAGAAGTGGAACATACACGATTGAGACTGTGGTATATACTCATGTGTATCTTAACCCCTTGAGCGCTAATGACGGCTCAGAGCCGTCATTAGCACTCAACTACCTTTTTTACAATCTGGGGGCCCGCACCCGCTCCTTCCAGTTACGTGCGGTGACGTCACGCGCAATGAAGTGATGACGTCACCGCGCAACTTTATTTAAAATTGTCAATACAAAGTATAGGGAAAGGGGGCATGCTGCTTAGAAAATTGTATCTCAGGGATCTAAGCAGCTACAGACCCCCAAGACCCACCTTTGGAAAGGTAATCACCTAACCTTTCCAATGGTATAAGTCTTGGGGATCTGGGGTGGGGGGAATAAAAAAAGTAAAAAAACATGTTTTTTGAAAATAGTAAAAAACAGAAAAATATTAAATTCAGCTTAGCACTCAAAGGGTTAATGCCATGTTTTTTTCCACAACATTTGCAAGGGACAACATAGATCCTCATGTTCAACCTTCTCAGATGTTACCCTCATATGGTAAGAGGGGTCTGGTTGCAGCAAGGGGGGATGTTGTGTCCTTCTATAGCAAATTGTGGTGTTTGGTGAGAACACTTGTCTTTACCATATTGTGATACAGTATAGATCTGTTAAAAAATAAACTGCACTGAAATGTTACCCTGTGTTGCTTAAAGGGACATTATACATTCGATTTTTCTTTGCATAAATGTTTTGTAGATGATCCATTTATATAGCCTATACAGCAATTTTTTTTAAACATGTATAGTTTTGCTTATTTTTAAATAACATTGCACTGATTTTTGTACTCCTAACCAAGCCCCAAAGAGGAGGAGAATACTTACGTATACCTACTGCAGCTTGCTCCTGTTTGGGTAAAGAGTATTTTCATATGCAGAGGAAGGGGGGGGGGGGAGTGTCTGAATATTTCCCACTTTTAGTGGGTGTTCTAACTAATCCTTTTTACAGAGCTAAACTGGGAGCTTCTAAGTAAGTTTTTAAAATGGTTTTATACTGGATTTTTATATCAGTATCTGCATATTAATCTTTATAGTAGTGTCTATTACATGCAGTTAAATGAAAATTGGTGTATACTGTCCCTTTAAGGGGTTTATGTGCAGTTATGGAGCTATGATATTTAAACATCATGTTTTTTAAGATACTCTGCCGGCATGTGACACTTTTTTGTTATAAGCTTATTAATTTGTTTTTTGTAAAGTGCTATTGGTATATATGCTGTGATCATGCTGCTGCTGTGCACTATGTGTCCATCTATTTTTCTATTTTCCTTTTTGTACTAATAAAATAATTTAAAAATATTTAGTAAAACTTTTGAAGAGTGCTGAATTCCCTTACTTTTTAGTTGGTGCTATTCAACGTATCTCTCGATTATATTTCCACTACTAATGTTATTTATGTTAGGTATTGAAAGGCTAATTATGGCTGGGGTGTTTGAATAAGCACAAGCATCTATTTCACATACAAAATCTGTCTCTCCCTCATTACCCCTCACTAGGAAATTAATCGGTGCTTTTGTCTCCTATTTAAATAACTTTTATACAGACAAAAACTGTGTTACCCATTCTTTCAGTGTAGGTGGGACACAACAGGCAAAAGTAGCTATTTTGAATAACAAATACATTTAAAGTGGACGTTTGCAAACAATAAAAAATGCTCCAGCTGGTCAAATGGACCATTGGGAACACATTAAAGGGGAGTACAATGTCCCTTTAAGGCACAAAACAGCTGACATCAATGGGGTAGAAAAAGGTCAAATATAGGAACTTCCCTGCGACATCCAAAGCTGACATTCACCAAGACTCTACTAAAATAATTATATGGCTACTAACAGCTCCTCTGTCCTCTCTTGCAGGAAACAATCTATTGAGGAACATAGAAATCAAATCTTCAGCAGAGCACCTCTCACTGCCAACCTCCATGATACGGGGCAAAGAACAACTGAGAGGGTAGAGAAGTGATATTTAATCCTTTGTTTGGGGTATCTTTGTCTCCTCCTGGTGGCCAGGTGAAGTATTTCCCATAGGTAAATGAATGAATTTGTGGACTCTCACTGCAATTAGAAAGAAAGAAGAATGTTTAATTGATGAGGGTATTGTTCCTGTTCTGCTACATGCTTTTGTATCTGGCAGAAGATTGTAACATCAAGCACCCTGCTTGTATAACTTGTATCAGTTCATCAAAAGACTTCAATAAACTGCAATCAGTTACCAAAGCTTTGTAGTTAATTACTGGGGCTCATCAACCCTGGTTGTAACAAAGAAAATAACCTTATGATTAAAGAGAGACATTAAACAACACAAAACTGCAGCATATCTAAGAAGTATATTTTATCTATCTTCCAGAGCAAGACAAATCATTATTATGCCAAACGTGTGCATCTATATGGTGTACAAATGTGCATTGCTGTATACACTATACACATGAATTAGTATAATTTGTGATGATCTGAATGAGTAAGAAGGCGGCCACTCACGACACTCAGCTATTTATGGAGCCGGATTCCGTCTTGCGAAAGTGCAACAAACTAATTTCTGTGCAAATCTAGATCTTAGAGTGTTCCACTTTCACAAGAAGAAATACGGCTTCAAAAAGAGTTTAATGCCGCAACTGACCGACTTCTTCTGCATTCAGATCATCACAAATTATACAAATTCCCATGCCTACTTTACACATAAAAGAACAGAGTTTTAACAGACAGTGATTATGCCCAGTTAAAGGAACACTAAACACTACAGTAGATTTGCATAATCAACAAAAGCATGATAAAAAGACAAAGCAATAGCACTTAGTCTGAATGTCAAATAAATAGTAGATTATTTTCTGACAAATATTAAAGTTATATCTATTACCACTCCCCTTGTATCATGTGACAGCCATCAGCCATTCACAAATACATAAACGTATATTCTGTAAATTCTCGCACATGCTCAGCATATAAAAATACTGTGCACATTTTGTTAATAGAAGTACATTGGAAAGTTGTTTTTAAAATTGCATGCTCTATCTGAATCATGAAGGTTTAATGTTGACTTGAATGTTCCCATGAGCGGTGCCAGTCTGCCGGCGTGTGACGTGTCAGAGTGTTCACTGCTCACTGTCAGTCACATCATGTGACTTGGAGGCATTCCAGTAGGACTGGTGGGAATCAAGAAGAGAAAGCTGAGACGTGTGAGTGTGACTGTGCGTGCCCTGTCCCAGCTTCCCCTCCTTTTTCTGGCCTATGAGGCGAAGCAAACAGCCCAGAGCTCCCATATCGGTGACAGTGGCCCCATTTGCATGGTAGATCCGAGAATCGGATCGTATTCCATTTTCACAAGTGCTGCTGCGGGCACAGGGGTTGTCACAGCCAGTGCTCAGGCAGCACTCAGAAGGCTGGCATCGCGCAGACTGGGGGACACAATAAATCTACATCTCTCCTCTGACTGCTACGGTAATACTTTTTAAATTTAACTTGTTACACACTCCCCTTGCCTCCTCTCAGTACTGCAGTGTTATGTGCGCTATTGCATGATCACCGTCTGCTTGAAGCTTCACTGAGTGAAATTATTTACAATCCTCTTCTCCTATCTGCATCTCTCCTCCTACAGATAATACTTCTTATCTTGTACACACTCCCCTTGCCTCCTCTCACTGCACTGTGTGCTGGCAGAACGCCGACAGCTGCAATAGCGCACATAACAGTGAGAGGAGGCAAGGGGAGTGTGTACAAGATAAGAAGTATTATCCATAGCAGAGAGGTTAGAGGAGAGATGCAGATAAGAGAATGTATTTTGTGCCTGGAAGAGTATCAAAGTGAAACACCAAATATCGTAAATTATTTCACTCAGAAACTATAAGTTCTGCAGGACGCTTCAAAGGTTGCCATAGCAACCATTGCCAGAACCTCTCCCTCCCTAGTGAACACAAGCAGAGGGGTATTTGATTGATGTCTGGCAGCCTGTTTCTCTACATTGTAAGGAGCTTAGGAAATGCTAGACTGTGTTATTCAACTCACAAAATGGACAGTGGAAGCATTAATATATATTTTACTTACAAATGTATAAACAGCATATTACCTTTAATAGATTTATAACAGTAATTTATTAATCTTGTTGTCATCATTAACTTTTTGTTAACCCCTAGATCAAAATAAATAAATTATAATGGCCCTTTAAATGAGAACTGACTGAGTTGGAGTAAAATAAAGGTGGGAGGGCTCTGGTAATGTGGGAGGGTGCAGTGTGATGTTTGTAAGTGTAGAGGATCATGATATTAGTAGAGCCCACCATATCATCTTTCTGTCTGTTCCTTACATTGCAAGAAAATAAATAATATTCCATACTTTCAATAAATTAAAAATGATACAAAGCTATATTTTTACACTTATCTGTAAGATGTACATGATGACATTTCCTGCAGTTGTTAAGAATATATACTGTGTGTGTGTGCGTGGATATATATATTAGGCAACAGAAAAGATTATATACCGAGGCAGAGGGTGAAGGAAAATTCTTTCTTTATTGCAAATAACGCACACTTGTACACCTTGTAAGTGTGCACTGTTTTATATGGACCTCCTGGTTTTATTTTATCCTATTTGGAATTTGCAATAAAGAAAGAATTTTACTTCACCCTCTGCCTTGGTATATAATCCTTTCTGTTGCCTAAACAAGGACCAGGCAAAACACAGGCTAAGGGAGCTTCCGAACTGCCCCAGATCCAGAGTAAATTACACTCTGTGATTCCACTTTCCTTATTGGTCGAGGATGCCACGTGACCGGACACACCTTCAGCTACACATGCGCTGCTGTGGAAGCGGCCCTGAGCGATGGAACCTTAATTTCCTAGAATTGGATTTTGCACATACCCTGGTGCGGTGAGTTTACACGGCTACATGCCGTTGAGCATAGACTGCTTTCACATTTATTTTTCAAGCTATGTTCGAGCTCAGGAAATAAGGAGAGTGTGTGTGTATGTATGTATGTATGTATGTATGTATGTATGTATGTATGTATATATATATATATATATACATATATATACACACACACATATATATATATATATATATATACATATACACACATAACAAGAGCAGTTAAGGTTAAGTAGGTAAAAAACACTTATCTTAGGAGACCAAACGCCGTCGTCCGCAAGGCGTGGAGCTAGCACACTGATTCGAACTTCCTGCACTCGGCGTAGAAAGTATCGGGTTAGGGAGCAGCTGAAAATAAGGTTCAAAAAGAGGCAGGACTCCCAAGAAAGACTTGTAGTTAAAGCTCGTTAGTAAGAGCAAACATTTTCAACAGCATTTGCTATCTGGTATAGACACTATGCACTCAGAACTTAGTTTAAAAATCACATGAAAATTTTATTGAATGAAAATTTAAAAGTTCATACAGGAGCTGCGGTAAACACAGTCACTCACGGTAAGTAGAAAGACAGTGAGGCAAGTGACGTCATCTGACGCATTTCACGCCGGTTGGCGCTTTCTCAAAGATAGTTTGGGAAGTGACCATACAGGGATTAAATACCCAATACTGCCTTAGGTCACTCCCTCAAACCAAACAACGTTGTATTGTTATTGTAACAAGTAAGGATATGTACGAGCCAAATCCTAGAAGCCAACAGCTCTTAGTGTTTTATTGCAGCCAGGCTTAAACGCAAGCGTATTTAGCTCATAAACATAATCCTCACTCTACAACAAGCACAAGCGAGACAGGGAAAACATATAGAGTAAATTGTACTCAGTGTATATATATTAGCAAGCATCCGCTGGTATAACAATATATACAAGTAATAAATCACAATGGTGAGATTCAGCGTGTACAATAACTGGTACAATTTAACTGTTTTGGAAATAGATACATGTTAATATCAGTATGAGAGAAAAGAGGAAAAAGAATACAACAGTAAAAAAAAAGAAAACCTGTTACATTGTTGAAATAAAGCATATACAAAAATATACAAAAAAATCTATTTAGTAAAAACAATTCAGTTTGTTTGTGTGAAGAGAGATGTGTTAATACAATACTAAACTCAAATTGATTCAGTGTTGATAAATTTTAAATATTGCAAGAAGACCAAATTTAGGCGAAATCTCGCTATATATATATATATATATATACAGAACTATTACTTTATGTCATACATTTTCATAGACACAAGGGAATTTGTTCCCTGATACATTATTGTGTCTATGAAAATGTATGACATAAAGTAATAGTTCTGTATATATATATATATATATATATATATATATATAGTATTGTATTAACACATCTCTCTTCACACAAACAAACTGAATTGTTTTTACTAAAAATATATTTTTGTATATGCTTTATTTCAACAATGTAACAGTTTTTCTTTTTTTTTTTTTTTTACTGTTGTATTCTTTTTCCTCTTTTCTCTCATACTGATATTAACATGTATCTATTTCCAAAACAGTTAAATTGTACCAGTTATTGTACACGCTGAATCTCACCATTGTGATTTATTACTTGTATATATTGTTATACCAGCGGATGCTTGCTAATATATATACACTGAGTACAATTTACTCTATATGTTTTCCCTGTCTCGCTTGTGCTTGTTGTAGAGTGAGGATTATGTTTATGAGCTAAATACGCTTGCGTTTAAGCCTGGCTGCAATAAAACACTAAGAGCTGTTGGCTTCTAGGATTTGGCTCGTACATATCCTTACTCGTTACAATAACAATACAACGTTGTTTAGTTTGAGGGAGTGACCTAAGGCAGTATTGGGTATTTAATCCCTGTATGGTCACTTCCCAAACTATCTTTGAGAAAGCGCCAACCGGCGTGAAACGCGTCAGTTGACGTCACTTGCCTCCCTGTCTCTCTACTTACCGTGAGTGACTGTGTTTACCGCAGCTCCTGTATGAACTTTTACATTTTCATTCAATAAAATTTTCATGTGATTTTTAAACTAAGTGCTGAGTGCATAGTGTCTATACCAGATAGCAAATGCTGTTGAAAATGTTTGCTCTTACTAACGAGCTTTAACTACAAGTCTTTCTTGGGAGTCCTGCCTCTATTTGAACTATATATATATATATATATATATATATATATATATATATATATATATACATATATATATACATATACACACACACACACACATACATTTACATACATACACACACACACATACATTTACTATATCGTCTTGTTTACAGACACTATTTAAGGGGCAACTACATTTTCTATCGATTTGTAATCCGGTTTGGGATATAAGTGTATATCTACCCAATCCCGATTTTTGTTTCTCAATGTCCAATACACTCTTGGAGCATAAAAATACAAAACAAAAAATAGTTAAAATAAAATTTGCTGCCTGTGATGTGATTAAATAGTAGCCACTAGCCAGTTATTAGGTCTTATGACACATAACATTGTCATGTTTTTTTGGACAGTCATTCTAACTGTGGACAGTGGTATGATTAACAAATAAAGCAGTGTAAGCCACATAAACACAACATTTTATTTATACATATATATATATATATATACACACACACACACACACACACACACATATATATATATATATATATATGTGTGTATATGTTACAACTACAATATTTAAATGTTGTGTAGCTGTAATAGCGGAACAACCACAGGAAAGACTTAGCCTGCAGTGTCAGTATTAATACAGCACTTTAATAGTAATGGATGATTCCCAGCAGCGGTGTAAGAGTGAAACTGAGTGTTTGCAAAGTAATACAGCAGGTAGAGGTTAGGATAACTGCTGATATAAGTATAAATGACACTATGCAAAAATATACGGCTGATATGTTCTTAGTACTTTGATTGTTGCAAAGCATAAGATATGGTTAGAATGCAGACTGGAGATTTAAGCAGCAAATGATAGAAAACAGGTTATCCAATAGATAAGCAAAGTATTGCAAGCAAGGAATGGCAGACAAATAACAATTAGCAGTTCAATACAGATTGAGATATACTTGCAAGTACTAGCAGCTGTAGTAGAATGAATCCGGTGGTTGGTGTATGTTAACACGATGAGAAGGGAGCAGTAGCAGTGTCCGTGAAAGCTACTGGAAGGTGTGAGCGTGGAACAGCGTGTAGATCCGGCTGTACAAAGTCAATCCGCTGGAAACAGGAAGTGTTCTGTAGCTGAGAACGGAGAGGAGCTGAACAGCAAAATGTGTAACAAAAGAGTCAGGTACTTTGTTCAGGATAGCGATGAAGGCAACAAGTAGCCTAATAGGTAAAAAGGCTTGAGGCTCAATATCTGTAAGCTGGAGTGGAGGAGTGTATCCTTTCACCTGTGCCAAACAAAATAATCAAGCAAAGAGGATAGCAGGAAGTGCACTTATAAAGCAAAAGAAGGTGGGGCTGAATTAAAGGGGACATTACAGACCCCCCCCTTCAGGGCATCATCACCGAGGATGCATTGGGTTTCTGAGGGTAACGTCTATGAAAAAGAGCAACAAGACGTGGAGCATGGACCAGAGAGTGCAACAACCAAGAGTCCTCCTCCTGCCCATACCCCTTCCATTGAACCAAATACTGCAGTCTCCCACGATGTATACGTGAGTCGAGGACGCTATCAACTTCATATTCCTCATGGTCCTCGACAGTAACAGGTGGTGGAGGAACACTTAAGCGCGGAAATTCTTCACTGGTTCTGTAGGGTTTGAGCAACGATATATGAAAAGAAGGATGAATCTTGTATTTCTCTGGCAGGTCCAAGACAACAGTTGTTGGGTTGAGAATACGTAGAATACGGAATGGTCCGATGAATTGACTACCCAATTTCTTAGAAGGTATAACAAGTTTAAGAAATTTGGTGGAAAGCCACACTTGGTCGCCTACTTTATAATCAGGACCTGGACGATGTCTCGTATTATAGTAGTGTTGTTGATCAGTCTTGGCTTTGTGTAAGTGAACTTTCAGTAGTTGTAGGGCATCCTGTAGGTTGGCTAAGTAAGAAGTGACAGATGGTGATGCAGAATCTATTTTAGGCAGTCGGATGGTTTGAGGGTGATAACCATAAGTGGCATAGAAAGGGGTCATCTTAGTTGAGGTCGATACAGAATTATTATAAGAGAATTCGGCTAAGGCCAAATGATGGAGCCAGTCATCCTGCTGGTGTGTAATGTAGCATCTAAGATATTGTTCAAGGATACCATTCACTCGCTCAGTGAGGCCATTAGTCTGGGGGTGATATGCCGTTGAAAGTCTAGGATGTATGTTTAACAGTTTGCAAATTTCCTTCCAGAAATGGGAGGTAAACTGAGAACCACGATCTGTTATAATGACATTTGGTATCCCATGTAGTTTTACAATTTGTTTTAGGAAGGTATCAGCAGTTTGGGAGGCTGTGGGTAAACTTTTTAAAGGTATAAAGTGAGCAAGTTTCGTCAAATGGTCGACGACTACCATGATTGTGTTGTGATTTTGTGATGGTGGAAGTTCCACTATAAAATCCATGGAAATTACAGTCCAGGGAATATCAGGAATAGGAAGAGGTGTGAGATAACCTATTGGTTTTTTCCTCTCGATTTTGTATCGTGCACATGTCTCACAAGATGTGACATAATCTTGTATAGTTTTACCCATATTTGGCCACCAGAAATTCCTTTGCATTAGTTCGGTTGTTTTGGTTATACCTAAATGACCAGACAGAGGATGATCATGATAATGATCTAGGATTCTGGATCTTAATTGTTTTGGTATGTACAATTTCTGATTCATTGTGAGAAGACCGTTTGGTTCTTTGTGCAATTGAAATTGTGTAGGCAGCCTGTCACTTTCTAAAGCCTCTAAAATATCAACTTCAAGATTGTTTAAAGTTCCGATTATTTTATGAGAAGGTATCATTTGTAAAGTGTCGTCTGTGTGTGGTCTGTTATCTGACAGTCGAGAAAGGGCATCAGCTTTGAGGTTTAGTTTGCCTGGTCTGTATGTTATTAAAAAATTAAATCTATCAAAAAAAAGTGACCAACGCACTTGACGGGAAGATAATGTCTTATTCTGTCTTAAATATTGAAGGTTTTTATGATCAGTGTAGATAATGAAAGCTTTGTCAGTGCCTTCTAAGATATGCCTCCAGACCTCCAGTGCACATTTTATTGCCAGCAACTCCTTGTCACCTACTGAATAATTAACTTCAGCGGGTAACAACGTTCTGGAATAAAAGGCAATGGGGTGAGTAGGATGTTTCTCATCAGATCTTTGGGATAAAACTGCACCCAAGCCCGTGTCTGAGGCATCCACCTCCAGAATGAACTGACAAGTATGATCTGGTAAACTTAAAATTGGAGCGGTAGTAAAACAGTCTTTTAGTAAGTTAAAGGTTTGATCAGCATCTGGGGTCCACCGAAATGGAACTGCCTTTCTGGTTAGATTTGTGAGTGGTTTCACAATAGTAGAAAAGTTGTATATGAATCTACGATAAAAATTAGCGAACCCTAAAAATCTCTGTAGAGATTTCAAGTTAGTGGGTTTGGGCCAGTTCTTAATTGCCATCACTTTTTCGGGATCCATCTGTACTTTGTCAGGGGAGATAATATAACCTAAAAATTTTATTTCATGTACATGAAATAAACATTTTTCTGCCTTTGCAAATAATTTATGTTCACGAAGTCTTGTTAAGACCCACCTGACATGTTTTATGTGTTCCTGTGTATCTCTAGAATAAACCAAAATGTCATCGAGATAGATGATAACACACACATCAATTAGATCTTTGAAAATGTCATTTATAAAGTGTTGAAATGTGCCAGGGGCATTGCACAGCCCAAATGGCATAACCTTATACTCAAAGAGTCCGTACCTCGTTCTAAAAGCTGTCTTCCACTCATCCCCCTCCTTGATTCTTATTAAGTTATAGGCCCCCTTCAAATCCAATTTAGTAAAAATGGTGGCGCCATTTAAGCGTTCTAGGAGTTCGGGGATGAGTGGCAGAGGGTAACGGTTCTTTATGGTAATTGAGTTCAAGGCCCGATAATCGATGATTGGTCTTAGTGACTGATCCTTATTAGTAACAAAAAACATGCCTGCAGCTGCAGGTGAGACAGAGGGTACTATAAAGCCTTTTCTCAAGTTGTCATCTAAGTATTCCCTTAAATGTTGCAACTCCTTCTGTGAAAGTGGATAAATTTTCCCGTATGGGATTTGGGAACCAGGGATTAAATCTATGGGGCAATCGTATACCCTATGAGGAGGCAAGACCTCAGCCTCTTTTAGATCAAAGACATCAGTTAAATCATGGTATTCAGCAGGAATAGCTATGTCTACTGCTCCAAGTAACTGATAGGGGAAACAAGTGGTTTTGCAGTAATGGGAATCAAATAAAATATTAGGTTTCACCCAATTTATACTCGGGTTATGTTTTGTCAACCATGTATATCCCATAATAATAGGATGTAAAGAGTTTGGTATTACATCGAAACTGAGATATTCAGTGTGACCATGATTTGTAGTAATTAACAAAGGTATGGTGTGCTGTGTGATGGGTCCGTTATGTATGAAGGAACCGTCAATAACTTTTATAAACACAGGTGTATGCTTATCAACACAAGGTATTTTATTTACAGAAACAAACTTAGAATCTATGAAACAATCATAAGCCCCGGAGTCAATTATTGCGTCAGTCTTGATTTGTTGGAGATCCCACTGCAAAGACAGAGATAATGTGAATGATTGGTGGTCTACACTTAATTTAGGTGTGGCAGAATTTATACTAGTCAGCTTACCCTTCTTTTGTCGGTTTAAAATTGGACAGGATGAAACTGAATGATCCTTATTCGCACAATAAAGACAGAGATTAGACATGCGTCGTCTCATTTTTTCCTCAGCTGATAGAGGACCTTTAATGGCACCTATCTCCATGGGTGTTTGTTGGTGATTATGTTTTTCAGTAGTGGGGAACAATAACCTTCTAGGGGGTGTGTCTGTTGATAATTTTTCAGAGCGTCTCTCCCTAAACCTACGGTCTAAAGTGGTTGCTAGTTTCATTAATCCTTGCAATGTATCAGGCATCTCCAGCCTTGAAAGTTCATCTTTAAGTGTGTCATTAAGTCCCAATCTAAACTGATTTTTCAGGGAAATGTTATTCCATTGGGAGTCAGTTGCCCACATTTGAAAATCAGTTATAAACTCCTCAACAGGACGTTTACCCTGTTTAAGTGCTCTGAGTTTAGTTTCTGCTTGAATCTGGGTATTACTATCCTCATATAAAGCTGCCATGGAAAGAAAGAATTGATCAATGGACTCCAAAATAGGATTATTTGACTCAAATAGTCTGTTTGCCCATGACCTGGGTTCGGCAGTTAAATAAGATATGGCTGTGCAGACTTTTATTTTATCAGAACAATAGGTCCTGGGTTTCATGGTGAATAGAAGATAACAGGCATTTTTAAAGTCTCTGAATTCATTTCTTTTCCCTGAAAATAAAGCTGGTGGATTTACCTGTGGCTCTGGAGATTCAGGGTTTTTTGGTGCAACTATGTCTTTAACCAAATTCTTTAAGGCTTTGTTCTCGGTTTGCAAATCTGTAAGTGCTCTTGCCAGATATTCAACTTTTTGATTAAGAGTATCAATTTCAGTTTTCACAGTTTGGGGATCCATTACTATTAGCAGCTATATTTTAAATTTATTTTTTTTTTTTTTTTTTTTTTTTTTTTTTTTTTTTTTTTTTTTTAGGCTTGATTATTATGTTACAACTACAATATTTAAATGTTGTGTAGCTGTAATAGCGGAACAACCACAGGAAAGACTTAGCCTGCAGTGTCAGTATTAATACAGCACTTTAATAGTAATGGATGATTCCCAGCAGCGGTGTAAGAGTGAAACTGAGTGTTTGCAAAGTAATACAGCAGGTAGAGGTTAGGATAACTGCTGATATAAGTATAAATGACACTATGCAAAAATATACGGCTGATATGTTCTTAGTACTTTGATTGTTGCAAAGCATAAGATATGGTTAGAATGCAGACTGGAGATTTAAGCAGCAAATGATAGAAAACAGGTTATCCAATAGATAAGCAAAGTATTGCAAGCAAGGAATGGCAGACAAATAACAATTAGCAGTTCAATACAGATTGAGATATACTTGCAAGTACTAGCAGCTGTAGTAGAATGAATCCGGTGGTTGGTGTATGTTAACACGATGAGAAGGGAGCAGTAGCAGTGTCCGTGAAAGCTACTGGAAGGTGTGAGCGTGGAACAGCGTGTAGATCCGGCTGTACAAAGTCAATCCGCTGGAAACAGGAAGTGTTCTGTAGCTGAGAACGGAGAGGAGCTGAACAGCAAAATGTGTAACAAAAGAGTCAGGTACTTTGTTCAGGATAGCGATGAAGGCAACAAGTAGCCTAATAGGTAAAAAGGCTTGAGGCTCAATATCTGTAAGCTGGAGTGGAGGAGTGTATCCTTTCACCTGTGCCAAACAAAATAATCAAGCAAAGAGGATAGCAGGAAGTGCACTTATAAAGCAAAAGAAGGTGGGGCTGAATTAAAGGGGACATTACAGTATATCTGTGTAATATATATATATATATATATATATATATAAATCCTCTGTGTGTGCCTGCACTCGCAATACATTAGGGTCATCAATCAGGGTGCTAAGTCGTTAGTGCACACAGTCTTACTTCAATCAGGGATTGCACTCGCTGGATTCAATTCAAAGAATGTTTAAATCTTTATTGTGGTAACGTTTCGGGGGTTCGCAGACCCCTTCCTCAGACCACACAACATTGTAAGTGAAAAAACTGTGCAATATATAGCAACAAAACCCCGCCCACCAAACAATTAGTGAAAATTGCGCTAAAAATTAGTAACCATGGTAACACACAATTGGCCACAAGAGCAAATAGCACTAATAATCTAAATGAAATAGTTACAAATTAACAATATAGTAAATATGTATATCGCATGAACCATAGCCCTATGATATATGTAAATACTTATACCAGAATACAAACAATAGTGTTTAAACAAAAAAAATGTGTACACATTTCATCTGATATTTAAATATCATAAGAAACAAAGTAACCTTATAAGAAAGAATACACCTCTACTGTGAGCAATGTATATTGGCTCTATGGGAATAATCACATTTGTATCTATCCCCGTTTACAGCACCGGCAGCTATAGTCGTCATAATGACTGCTCAGACAATATAGTACTGGAGACACCGTGCTGATGAGCATACTATGGGCCTTATATGCATTCATTCAAGAAGCCAAAGTAACCCCGTAATGTATCTATCTAATTAGTCTCACAAGCATCGTATAGCGTGTCGTGTCTATCAAGAGATATGGGGGCAAAGTGTAGAATAGATACATAATTAATAAGGAACGATGCCACAGGCTTAGCATGTAAAGGATTAACATATTTGTGCAGCTCAATAGACATCGTATAGACAAATGATGTTCGTGAAGTATGAGCACTACTTATTTCTAAAACCTCGTACCGAGCTAGATCACCTCCTGAAACCAGTTGCAGATAACCTGATGTGCCGATGTACGTCAGACGAAAAACAGGCGCGGATCAGTACAACCCGGGGTCTGTGGGATGTAAAAGTGACAAGCATAGCTAATTAGCATAGCCTGCTGACGTCACAGAGCGGGCGAGCAGGCGCAGCAAAGTAAACAAGTAAAAACAGGCGCGGATCAGCCTGATCCGCAAGTCAATTGAGTACCTAGACAAACAGCATGGCTAATTAGCATAGCCTGCTGACGTCAGGAAACGGGCGGGCGTGCTCTACAAAATTATGGCCAGCTGTTAGGGTAGAGAGACAAAAGTAAAGTTTAAAACTACGTGTATGAGACAAATAACATACAAATGGTTCTAGCGTAGTGTGAATAGATACAGTACTAATTACTAGCTCATGGGATATGTGTTGATCTATATGCAAATTAATCGGGACGTGTTATCTAATGGAGCCAATCTGTCATAAGATCTGTGTTATAAACATCCCTCCATCCTTAGATATCAAAAGGCAACAACAGTTAATCAGCAAACAAGTATTAAGAGACAGCAGAAATACATAACAGCAATAGAGTTAAACTGATAGACCGATCCACACATGGCATGAAATCAAATCAAATACATCCCTATGGTTCACTTGTGCCCGAGTCTAAGATTACTCGTACAGTGGGACCTCAATCATGATATCATCGGTCTCCTGTTTAAAAATGGCAATCAAGGGACAATTAACCAAGCAGATACATTTTAGTAGTCCATGATTAGGCTGTATTAAACACACAACAGACCTATTATAGTCTGCATCCGTGAGAGTAAACATGTTGTTTCTGTGTGCAGAGGTATCCTTAGTCATTTTTTCTTTCTATTATGTCAGAGAGACAGGGTTTGTTATAGAGTTGAGCTGATCCAACATATGGGCGGCATTCCAGAGGCCTCTCCATGTCTAGATATAAACCTGAATAATGGGGTAACCAATAGGCCGGGCTGTATAGGGGTGGCAATCTTAGGTATTTGTAGATAATGGTAAACAAACATCGTTGTGGTTCGGGATAAGAGTATATCCGCCATTTAACCAAATTTGTATGGTTGTCATCTGTATGGGTAAATGTTTGTTTGAGCTGTATGTTTGTTTGAGCTGTATGTACCCCATCCCTACAGGTTCTGAAATGACCGAGCGGTAAGAGCTAGGAATAGATAGTTAGTGGCCACCTATGATAGTTGGCGATTAGGTAATTCCCCTAAGTAGATGCAATTAGAGAAAACAGTGCCAATCATTGGACATATTGAGACCTCTTGGGTGTAAGGTACCTAGTCTATGTATCCATCTAGCCTCCATCTGAAGGAGTGAACTGAAATATGATCTTGACAAGATTGACTTCCTTGATCTAAGGATCTACAAGAAACAAGACAGATTGTTTACAACCCTCTATTCGAAACCGACTGATCAAAACTCACTACTTGAAGCATCAAGTAATCACCCTCCACACACTAGAAAGGCAATTGTCAAATCCCAGATGATAAGGGTGGTGAGGAACAACACTGAGGCATCTAACAGAGAACTCCAACTAGACCTGATGGCCAACAAGTTCATGCAGAGGGGTTACAAAACTGATCTTATAGGGAAAGTAAGACAGGAGATTATGTCTGAAGATGCACTTGACCCTCGAGTGGATGACAGGAGGAACACAATGATGGTGTTCACAACCACATATGGTAAAGATAAGATGGTGTTGGCTGACTCCATTCGGGAACAGATGGGAAATTCTCGGAACTGATCAAACACTCCCCTTTGGACACATGGACCCACCGATCATGGGATACAGGCAAGGCAGAAGTCTAAGGAACCTACTTATGCTGACAGACCCACAACAAAGCTACACTAAGAAATGGCTCAAAACCAACAAAATGGGCTGCTTCAGGTGCACGGGCTTTACTACGTGTAGCGGAATGATCCCCTGCAAGGTCTTCCGACAACCACATACAACTCAAAAGTATACGATAAGACACTTTATGACATGCACCACTAGCCATGTCGTGTACCTCCTGAGCTGCTGTTGCGGACAATACTATGTTGGGAAAACGACCGATAACGCACGACTAAGAATGGCGAATCACTGCTCAGCAATTCGGATTACCATTGACAAGGATACATCGGATCAACCAGTTGCCAGACACTTCCTGCGGGCCGGACATAAGGTAACGGATTTAAGATTTATCCAGATTGACCATGTTCCCCCTCTCAGACCGGGTGGTGACCGTGGCAGAACACTCCTTCAGATGGAGGCTAGATGGATACATAGACTAGGTACCTTACACCCAAGAGGTCTCAATATGTCCAATGATTGGCACTGTTTTCTCTAATTCCATCTACTTAGGGAAATTACCTAATCGCCAACTACCATAGGTGGCCACTAACTATCTATTCCTAGTTCTTACCGCTCGGTCATTTCAGAACCTGTAGGGATGGGGTACATACAGCTCAAACAAACATTTACCCATACAGGTGACAACCATACAAATTTGGTTAAATGGCGGATATACTCTTATCCCGAACCACAACGATGTTTGTTTACCATTATCTACAAATACCTAGATTGCCACCCCTATACAGCCCGGCCTATTGGTTACCCCATTATGTAGGTTTATATCTAGACATGAAGAGGCCTCTGGAATGCCGCCCATATGTTGGATCAGCTCAACTCTATAACAAACCCTGTCTCTCTGACATAATAGAAAGAAAAAATGACTAAGGATACCTCTGCACACAGAAACAACATGTTTACTCTCACGGATACAGACTATAATAGGTCTGTTGTGTGTTTAATACAGCCTAATCATGGACTACTAAAATGTATCTGCTTGGTTAATTGTCCCTTGATTGCCATTTTTAAACAGGAGACCGATGATATCATGATTGAGGTCCCACTCTACGAGTAATCTTAGACTCGGGCTCAAGTGAACCATAGGGATGTATTTGATTTGATTTCATGCCATGTGTGGATCGGTCTATCAGTTTAACTCTATTGCTGTTATGTATTTCTGCTGTCTCTTAATACTTGTTTGCTGATTAACTGTTGTTGCCTTTTGATATCTAAGGATGGAGGGATGTTTATAACACAGGTCTTATGACAGATTGGCTCCATTAGATAACATGTTGCGATTCATTTGCATATAGATCAACACATAGCCCATGAGCTAGTAATTAGTACTGTATCTATTCACACTACGCTAGAACCATTTGTATGTTATTTGTCTCATACACATAGTTTTAAACTTTACTTTTGTCTCTCTACCCTAACAGCTGGCCATTATTTTGTAGAGCACGCCCACCCCTTTCCTGACGTCAGCAGGCTATGCTAATTAGCCATGCTGTTTGTCTAGGTACTCCATTGACTAGCGGATCAGGCTGATCCGCGCCTGTTTTTACTTGTTTACTCTGTTGCGCACTCTCGCCCGCTCTGTGACGTCAGCAGGCTATGCTAATTAGCCATGCTTGTCACTTTTACACCCCACAGACCCCGGGTTGTACTGATCCGCGCCTGTTTTTCGTCTGACGTACATCGGCACATCAGGTTATCTGCAACTGGTTTCAGGAGGTGATCTAGCTCGGTACGAGGTTTTAGAAATAAGTAGTGCTCATACTTCACGAACATCATTTGTCTATACGATGTCTATTGAGCTGCACAAATATGTTAATCCTTTACATGCTAAGCCTGTGGCATCGTTCCTTATTAATTATGTATCTATTCTACACTTTGCCCCCATATCTCTTGATAGACACGATACGCTATACGATGCTTGTGAGACTAATTAGATAGATACATTACGGGGTTACTTTGGATTCTTGAATGAATGCATATAAGGCCCATAGTATGCTCATCAGCACGGTGTCTCCAGTACTATATTGTCTGAGCAGTCATTATGACGACTATAGCTGCCGGAGCTGTAAACGGGGATAGATACAAATGTGATTATTCCCATAGAGCCAATATACATTGCTCACAGTAGAGGTGTATTCTTTCTTATAAGGTTACTTTGTTTCTTAAGATATTTAAATAGCAGATTAAATGTGTACACTTTTCTTTTGTTTAAACACTATTGTTTGTATTCTGGTATAAATATTTACATATATCAGAGGGCTATGGTTCATGTGATATACATATTTACTATATTGTTAATTGGTAACTATTTCATTTAGATTATTAGTGCTATTTGCTCTTGTGGCCAATTGTGCGTTACCATGGTTACTAATTTTTGGCGCAATTTTCACCAATTGTTTGGTGGGCGGGGTTTTGTTGCTATATATTGCACTGTTTTTTCACTTACACTGTTGTCTGGTCTGAGGAAGGGGTCTACGAACCCCGAAACGTTACCACAATAAAGATTTGAATTGAATCCAGTGAGTGCAGTCCCTGATTGAAGTAAGACTATATATATATATATATATATATATATATATATATATATATATATATAGATGATAGATAGATAGATAAAATATAACTCATTGTGTAGTTCATTAACAAATCTAGACAGGCCAGAGGCTTGTTTTCCCACAGAAATCCTCTGAAATACATTGTTTCCAATGCAGCAAAGGATTCTGGGTAAGATATGCAAATTAAGTACACAATGACACACCCTTTTACTTCAGTCTGCTTTTCAGCAGGTTCCCTTTACGCCAAAGTATCGCTGTTCACACAGCCTATAAACTTAGCTAGGGTTAGTGCAGTGATTCATAACCATCCCAGGACAGACTGTTTCGTGGTTTTTGCCACTCATCAGCTGGGAGAAGGTTAGAATCACTGCTGGATGAAGTTGATTCCGGGCAGAATACAACAACATTTTAAATTAGGGGGAGATAAAAGGCGAGTTTAAAATCCTCCACTACGCACAAAATATAGAAAAAATAACTCATTGTGTAGTTCATTAACAAATCTAGACAGGCCAGAGGCTTGTTTTCCCACAGAAAAAACTTATTACGTTATTGTTTAATTGATTATGTAAATGGTGTGGGATAAGGGTATAAGTATGTAGCACTATGTACACGCATTTTATGTAAGTCTGAGGACGGGGGTGAAACCCCGAAACGTCACTGAGTAAAATTTGTTGATTGTAAACGGAGAGTGCCTGTCTTTTTCTTGGATTATCTGCATCTTTTTGCTGTGCACCCCGGACACTATTTGAGAGTGCTATACCGTTTGACATTTATTGTATTAAATTTGTTGAAGCACCCAAGGATAAAGAAAGATATACTTTACTTGTGTATCACTCAGCACCATTTTGTCCTGCAGCATGTCTCAACCGGTGCAGCCAACACAGGCCAATGTGGAAGGGGCAAATAGTGGGGCCATTTTGGGAGCTAAAGTATTTCAATACACTGAGGAGGAGGCCCAGGAAATCCTATTTGAGACCCTAACTACAGGTCCAGCAGATAGACCGGTTGAACACATTATATCCCACTTGTTAAAACTAAAGAAAAGAGAGAAGGATTTGGAATTGCATGGCCAGTATCTCTCCGAGTATTATTGCAAAGGGTTTATACCCAGAGGCTTTAGAATAAAAAATGTACCCACATTGGGGAGAAACAATCCAAATTTTTGTGAGAGATGGTGCAATATTCTAAACAAATGTGCCCTTGACCTGATCTTACTAGTAATACAAGAGGTAAGAGGTCTCATTGCACAGCTGAAAATAGAGATTGAGGCCTATACTACAGAGAATGATGAAGTACTAACACAAAGAGGAGAGGAAGATTGGGCTGTGAAATTGCAGACACAATTGAATCAATACCAGAAGTAACTGACTGCCTTTAAAAATAGAAAATTTGAGGCGGTGCAGGAGGATTATCGTGAACGAAAGCTATACAAGTGGACCCTGAAGCCAGAGGAGAGACAACGCATACGGGAGTATAGACCAAGAAGATTTTAGGGCAAGGAGACCAGCTAACCTAGCAACGGTTGACACCTCAGGCTCAGGAACTGATTCTGATGGCATAACAGAGGGAAGGTCGCAGAGTGGAGCACAATACCAGGAAGGTGTTATCACTAGATCAAAAAACACCGGAGGGGATGCCCCCACCCGAGGAGAGGGCAGCGCAAGAGGAAGACCACCACGCCAGAGGCGTTAGAAGAAGATAATATTGTCATCAACCTGAGTCAAAGGACATTATCAGAGACTGACTTGTTGCTGTTGAAAAGAGGATTATCTGTTGTACCTACAGGGCTATCTGATTACTTTGACTTGCATGTTGACATTCAAAGATTTCAGAGAATGTTAAGACTAAAGGAGCACTTTGGTCCTAATATGACAGAACATATGGTTGAATTTAAAAGGAAGAGCTCTTTTGATCCCAGGAGTAATAATCCCAACATCCAAACTTTTTGCAAAGTACTGGAGAAGGAAATGCAAGAGAGTCTATAAGGGACCAAAGGCAGCAGGTAAGATTCAACCTTACTAAAGCAGTGAGGAACTCTTTTAAGGCTTTGAAAAAAGATAAAACAATTGTGATTAGAAAGGCTGACAAGGCTGGGGCAATAGTTCTACTAGACTATGCTTATTACAGGGAAGAAATCCTCACACAATTAAATGATGACACTGTATACTCCAGACTGCCAAGAGATCCAACTGGTAGATTCAAGAAGGAGATAGATGATTATCTTAAAGAAGCCCTGGAGGATGATATCATCACACAAGACACTATGAATTACCTTATAAAAGATTATCCGAAAATACCAATCTTCTACACACTCCCTAAGGTGCATAAGAGCTTGGAGAGACCACCGGGGAGACCGATCGTTTCGGCGGTGGACTCATTACTACAACCATTGGCTATCTATATTGATAGCATACTGCAACCTCATGTACAGAATATGAGGACCTACATAAAGGACTCCAACAATGTCATCAGGTCACTCACAGATATCCAACTGAAAGGAGGAGAATGGCTAGTGACCTTGGATGTCACTAGCCTTTACACGGTGATTCCTCATAATGAGGGTCTAGCAGCAATAAGGAAACAACTTTTGAGGTGTCCATACATAGGACCGCCGGTAGGTTTCATCCTTGACCTCCTGGAAACTTGCCTGAAGAAAAACTACTTCAGATTTGAGCATCAAAACTTTCAGCAGCTAATGGGGACGGCGATGGGGTCCAATGTGGCCCCATCCTACGCGAACCTCTTTATGGACGAAATTTGAAGATAACGGCACAGAATGCTTTAGGAGGGAGGAGATCCTTTACTTCAGGAGGTTTATAGATGATCTCATATTTATCTGGTTTGGAAGTGAGGAGGATCTACTCAACTGGTTCAACAATCAACGACAGTACACTCAAATTCAAGATGAATTGGAGCCAGGAGGAGATTAAATTTTTAGACCTTAAGATCTTTAAGAATAATGAGAGGCTTGGTACGACTGTTTCGGAAGACCACTGATAGAAATTCCCTCCTGGAGGCAACCAGCTGTCATCCCCCAGCACTCAAGAGGGCTTTACCTAAGTCCCAGTTTGTAAGGGTTAAAAGGAATAATACAGATGTAAGTCGGGCGAAAAGGCAGACAGATGAAATGAAGGAGCGCTTCCTAAGGAGAGGTTACCACAATCGAATAATGGAGAAGCACATTAGGGAAGTAAATTCAGATGTGGTCCTACAACCAGAGGATGTCCTTGGAGTGGAGCAAGAGAAGATGACACTGGTCACCACTTATGCAGCTGACAAAAACAAAAATGGGTGAACCAAGGATTGGGTACCGAAGGGGTAGATCTCTGAAAGATATCCTTCAACTCACAGACCCAGTACACTATTACTCATCCAGGACATGGTTAGAGGAAGTGAAACCCGGGTGCTTCAAATGTAGTGGGTGCACTACATGTAACGGTTTGATTACAGGTAAATTTTTCCATCATCCAAGAAGTAGGAATAAGTATGTACATAGGCACAAGATGACGTGCACAACAAGCCATGTAGTCTATCTATTACACTGTCTGTGTAGTTTATTCTATGTGAGCAAAACCAGTGACAATTTACGGATACGGATGGCTAACCATAAAAGCTCCATCAGAACGGCTATTAAGAATGGAGAGTCTGACCAACCAGTGGCTCGCCACTTCCTGGAAAGTGGACACAATGTTTGTGATCACCGATACACCCTAATAGACCATGTCCCTGCCCCACGGAGAGGTGGAGACAGGGGAAACATCCTACTACAAAGGGAAGCAAGGTAGACATATGAATTGGACACTGACACCAAAGGGCTTAAACGTGAAGCTGGATTGGCAGTGTTTCTTTTAGGTGTCCTATATGAAAGAAAAAAGGTTCAACTCATATGCTCTGATGTACCCATGTGTTTTTATTGAATTTACAGAATATTTTTATTGACTTTACAGAATGTTCTAATATTCTGTCTTAATGCCTGGATGCTCAGTTATATGTTTTTCTAAATGCTTGTATAAAAAAATCTTTCCAAATGCTTAGATTTCTAAATGCTTAGATAGTTTCCTAGTTGCTGAGTTACTTCTCTTGATGTGCTCTGTTTGCTCCCTAATTGCTCTGCTGCTAAAATTAGGTGTTCAATTTCATGAATATAAGTTTGCTCTTGTGTTTTGATTTATCTGTGCACTTAACCTTTCTCCAAAAGTGATCTGGGTGCCGGTTGCTGCAATGTGCCTTGATATGCCTTGTTGTATTGTATTGGGCTATGGGGATGAAGGTTAGTGTATAGACTATAGATGGAGCTGTTGGGTTTTACCTATGTGTTTATTTAAGCACTTATGGAACCATTGACACTAATGGAACTGCTCTATAGCTTATTGATTGAGCATCACTTTTCCAATTCCAATTATTTTTCCTATGTGCTTACCTAAGCACTTGTAAAATCATATTTAATGCTAGGATTGTTTATATACCAGAATGATATGGAATAGTAAGAACATGTTAGTCTTTATTCTTAATGTGCAAGTACGCCTTAACAAATATTGGTGTAGGCATAGTCTGGCTTTAAGTGTGATGAATAGTGGCTGTGTGGGATAATGCTGCTTAATGTTTTTAATACTTGTATGATAATGTTATTCACTTTATTATTTCACAGGGGTATTATGTCTTAACGCACGGTCACTGGTGAAGGGAACCCCAGCTACAGGCGACGTCTGCTAGGACGTACACACGCTGGGGTTGACAGTGGTAGGTGATTGGCGGCTTCCGGAGGTGTAACCCAATTGAGTGCGGTGTCTCCGTGATGACGTGACTACAACGCTGGGTATGCACCGCTGAGAGCCGTGAGGTTAAGAAGTTAAGGTGAAATGTTTACAGTGTAATTATTACGTTATTGTTTAATTGATTATGTAAATGGTGTGGGATAAGGGTATAAGTATGTAGCACTATGTACACGCATTTTATGTAAGTCTGAGGACGGGGTGAAACCCCCGAAACGTCACTGAGTAAAATTTGTTGATTGTGCCTGCGTTTTTCTTGGATTATCTGCATCTTTTTGCTGTGCACCCCGGACACTATTTGAGTTGAGAGTGCTATACCGTTTGACATATATTATATATATATATATATATATATATATATATATATATATATATATATATATATATATATATATATATATATTAGGGCTGGGCGATATGGGCAAAAAAAAATTGCGATTTTTGAAATTTAATCGCAATTTTCTTATAAATTACTATAACACCGTAATTTTTCAATGAAAATTATTTAAGACTACAGACTCTTAATGTACATGTTTCTCAATGTCCAATGCACTCTGGAGCATAAAAATACAAAGTATGTGTGTGCATATATAATCCAGGCAGTATTGATTCTGTTTTCTTAATTGAATTTAAAGAAGCAGGAGTTATTGTTCTCTTGTTTTGTCATTAATAAACAAAAATCCCTTGCTCAACTGATCTTTAAAAAATAAGACCAGGTCTTTTTCTGACAAATATTGTTTCTTTCATGTAATTAGCAAGAGTCCATGAGCTAGTGACGTATGGGATATACATTCCTACCAGGAGGGGCAAAGTTTCCCAAACCTCAAAATGCCTATAAATACACCCCTCACCACACTCACAAATCAGTTTTACAAACTTTGCCTCACGTGGAGGTGGTGAAGTTTGCGCTAGATTCTACGTTGATATGCGCTTCGCAGCAGGCTGGAGCCCGGTTTTCCTCTCAATGTGCAGTGAATGTCAGAGGGATGTGAAGAGAGTATTGCCTATTTGAATTCAATGGTCTCCTTCTACGGGATCTATTTCATAGGTTCTCTGTTATCGGTCGTAGAGATTCATCTCTTACCTCCCTTTTCAGATCGACGATATACTCTTATATACCATTACCTCTACTGATTCTCGTTTCAGTACTGGTTTGGCTTTCTACTACATGTAGATGAGTGTCCTGGGGTAAGTAAGTCTTATTTTTTGTGACACTCTAAGCTATGGTTGGGCACTTTTATATAAAGTTCTAAATATATGTGTTTAAACATTTATTTGCCTTGATTCAGGATGATCAATATTCCTTATTTCAGACAGTCAGTTTCATTATTTGGGATAATGCATATGAATAAATCATTTTTTCTTACCTTAAAATTGACTTTTTTCCCTGTGGGCTGTTAGGCTCGCGGGGGCTGAAAATGCTTCATTTTATTGCGTCATTCTTGGCGCTGACTTTTTTGGCGCAAAAAATTTCTTTGTCATTTCCGGCGTCATACTTGTCGCCAAAGTTGTTCGTGTTTGCGTCATTTTTTTGACGTTTTGCGCCAAAAATGTTGGCGTCACCGGATGTGGCGTCATTCTTGGCGCCAAAAGCATTTAGGCGCCAATAATGTGGGCGTCTTTTTTGGCGCTAAAAAATGTGGGCGTCATTTTTGTCTCCACCTTTTTTCACATTATTTAAGTCATTTTTCATTTGCTTCTGGTTGCTAGAGGCTTGTTCATTGGCATTTTTTCCCATTCCTGAAACTGTCTTTTAAGGAATTTGATAGATTTTGCTTTATATGTTGTTTTTTCTCTTACATATTGCAAGATGTCTCAGATTGACCCTGGATCAGAAGCTACTTCTGGAAAAACGCTGCCTGATGCTGGTTCTACCAAAGTTAAGTGTATTTGCTGTAAACTTGTGTTAACTGTTCCTCCGGCTGTAGTTTGTGATGAATGTCATGATAAGCTTGCTAATGCAGATAGTATTTCCATTAGTAATATTCCATTACCTGTTGCTGTTCCATCAACATCTAATACTCAGGATGTTCCTGTTAATATAAGAGATTTTGTTTCTAAATCTATTAGGAAGGCTATGTCTGTTATTCCTCCTTCCAGTAAACGTAAAAGGTCTTTTAAAACTTCACATTTTTCAGATGAATTTTTAAATGAACATCATCATTCTGATTTGTCTGTTTCTGATTTTGATTTTTCTGGTTCAGAGGATTCTGTCTCAGATATTGACACTGATAAATCTTCATATTTATTTAAAATGGAATTTATTCGTTCTTTACTTAAAGAAGTTTTAATCGCATTAGAGATGGAGGAATCTAGTCCTCTTGATACTAAATCTACTAAGCATTTAAATTCGGTTTTTAAACCTCCTTTAGTTATTCCGGAAGTTTTTCCTGTCCCTGATGCTATTTCTGAAGTAATTTCTAGGGAATGGAATAATCTGGGTAATTCATTTACTCCTTCTAAAAGGTTTAAGAAATTGTATCCTGTGCCATCTGACAGATTAGAGTTTTGGGACAAAATCGCTAAAGTTGATGGGGCTATCTCTTCTCTCGCTAAACGTACTACTATTCCTACGGCAGATAGTACTTCCTTTAAGGATCCTTTAGATAGGAAAATTGAATCCTTTCTAAGGAAAGCTTATGTTCAGGTAATCTTCTTAGGCCTGCTATTTCTTTGGCTGATGTTGCGGCAGCTTCCACTTTTTGGTTGGAGGCTTTGGCACAACAAGTGTCAGATCATAATACTCATAGCATTGTTAAACTTCTTCAACATGCTAATAACTTTATTTGTGATGCCATCTTTGATATCATTAGAGTTGATGTCAGGTATATGTCTTTAGCTATTTTAGCTAGAAGAGCTTTATGGCTTAAAACTTGGAATGCAGATATGTCTTCTAAGTCAACTTTGCTTTCCCTTTCTTTCCAAGGTAATAAATTGTTTGGTTCCCAGTTGGATTCTATTATTTCAACTGTTACTGGGGGGAAAGGAACTTTTTTACCTCAGGATAAAAAATCTAAAGGTAAATATAGGGCTGCTAATCGTTTTTGTTCCTTTCGTCAGAATAAAGAACAGAAGCCTGATCCTTCCCCTAAAGGAACGGTTTCTGTTTGGAAACCATCTCCAGTCTGGAATAAATCCAAGCCTTTCAGAAAGCCAAAGCCAGCTCCCAAGTCCACATGAAGGTGCGGCCCTCATTCCAGCACAGCTGGTAGGGGGCAGATTACGATTTTTCAAAGAAATTTGGATCAATTCGATTCACAGTCTTTGGATTCAGAACATTGTTTCACAAGGGTACAGAATAGGTTTCAAGGTAAGGCCTCCTGCAAGAAGATTTTTTCTTTCTCGCATTCCAATAAACCCAGTGAAGGCTCAAGCATTTCTGAAATGTGTTTCAGATCTAGAGTTGGCTGGAGTAATTGTGCCAGTTCCAGTTCTGGAACAGGGTCTGGGGTTTTACTCAAATCTATTCATTGTACCAAAGAAGGAGAATTCTTTCAGACCAGTTCTGGATTTAAAAATATTGAATCGTTATGGAAGGATACCAACATTCAAAATGGTAACTATAAGGACTATTCTGCCTTTTGTTCAGCAAGGGCATTATATGTCCACAATAGATTTACAAGATGCATATCTGCATATTCCGATTCATCCAGATCACTTTCAGTTTCTGAGATTCTCTTTTCTAGACAAGCATTACCAGTTTGTGGCTCTGCCGTTCGGCTTAGCAACAGCTCCAAGGATTTTTTCAAAGGTTCTCGTGCCCTTCTATCTGTAATCAGAGAACAGGGTATTGTGGTATTTCCTTATTTGGACAATATCTTGGTACTTGCTCAGTCTTCACATTTAGCAGAATTTAATACGAATCGACTTGTGTCGTTTCTTCAAGAACATGGTTGGAGGATCAATTTACCAAAGAGTTCATTGATTCCTCAGACAAGGGTAACCTTTTTAGGTTTCCAAATAGATTCAGTGTCCATGACTCTGTCTCTGACAGACAAGAGACGTCTGAAATTGCTTTCAGCTTGTCGAAACCTTCAGTCTCAATCATTCCCTTCGGTAGCCTTATGCATGGAAATTCTAGGTCTTATGACTGCTGCATCGGACGCGATCCCCTTTGCTCGTTTTCACATGCGACCTCTTCAGCTTTGTATGCTGAACCAGTGGTGCAGGGATTATACAAAGATATCACAGTTAATATCTTTAAATCCGATTGTACGACACTCTCTGACGTGGTGGACAGATCACCATCGTTTAGTTCAAGGGGCTTCTTTTTTTCGTCCAACCTGAACTGTGATCTCAACAGATGCGAGTCTGACAGGTTGGGGAGCTGTATGGGGGTCTCTGACAGCGCAGGGGGTTTGGGAATCTCAGGAGGCGAGATTACCAATCAACATTTTGGAACTCTGTGCGATTTTCAGAGCTCTTCAGTCGTGGCCTCTTCTGAAGAGAGATTCGTTCATTTGTTTTCAGACGGACAATGTCACAACCGTGGCATATGTCAATCATCAAGGGGGGACTTGCAGTCCTCTGGCTATGAAAGAAGTATCTCGGATACTTGTATGGGCGGAATCCAGCTCCTGTCTAATTTCTGCGGTTCACATCCCAGGTATAGACAATTGGGAAGCGGATTATCTCAGTCGCCAGACGTTACATCCGGGCGAATGGTCTCTTCACCCAGAGGTATTTCTTCAGATTGTTCAAATCTGGGGACTTCCAGAAATAGATCTGATGGCCTCTCATCTAAACAAGAAACTTCCCAGGTATCTGTCCAGATCCAGGGATCCTCAGGCAGAGGCAGTGGATGCATTGTCACTTCCTTGGAAGTATCATCCTGCCTATATCTTTCCGCCTCTAGTTCTTCTTCCAAGAGTGATCTCCAAGATTCTAAAAGAGCGTTCGTTTGTTCTGCTGGTGGCTCCAGCATGGCCTCACAGGTTTTGGTATGTGGATCTTGTTCGGATGGCTACTTGCCAATCTTGGACTCTTCCGTTAAGACCAGACCTTCTATCTCAAGGTCCTTTTTTCCATCAGGATCTCAAATCATTAAATTTGAAGGTATGGAGATTGAACGCTTGATTCTCAGTCATAGAGGTTTCTCTGACTCCGTAATTAATACTATGTTACAGGCTCGTAAATCTGTGTCTAGGAATATATATGATCGAGTCTGGAAGACTTACATTTCTTGGTGTTCTTCTCATCATTTTTCCTGGCATTCTTTTAGAATTCCTAGAATTCTACAGTTTCTTCAGGATGGTCTGGATAAAGGTTTGTCTGCAAGTTCCTTGAAAGGACAAATTTCTGCTCTTTCTGTGCTGTTTCACAGAAAGATTGCTAATCTTCCTGGTATTCATTGTTTTGTACAGGCTTTGGTTTGTATAAAACCTGTCATTAAGTCAATTTCTCCTCCTTGGAGTTTGAATTTGGTTCTGGGGGCTTTACAAGCTCCTCCGTTTGAACCTATGCATTCTCTGGATATTTAATTACTTTCTTGGAAAGTGTTGTTCCTTTTGGTCATCTCTTCTGCTAGAAGAGTTTCTGAGTTATCTGCTCTTTCTTGTGAATCTCCTTTTCTGATTTTTCATCAGGATAAGACGGTGTTGTGGACTTCATTTAAATTTTTACCTAAAGTTGTGAATTCTAACAACATTAGTAGAGAAATTGTGGTTCCTTCATTGTGTCCTAATCCTAAGAATTCTAAGGAAAGATCGTTACATTCTTTGGATGTAGTTAGAGCTTTGAAATATTATGTTGAAGCTACTAAAGATTTCCGAAAGACTTCTAGTCTATTTGTTATCTTTTCCGGTTCCAGGAAAGGTCAGAAGGCCTCTGCCATTTCTTTGGCGTCTTGGTTAAAGTCTTTGATTCATCATGCTTATGTTGAGTCGGGTAAAACTCTGCCTCAAAGGATTACAGCTCATTCTACTAGGTCAGTTTCTACTTCCTGGGCGTTTAGGAATGAAGCTTCGGTTGATCAGATTTTCAAAGCAGCAACTTGGTCTTCTTTGCATACTTTTACTAAATTCTACCATTTTGATGTGTTTTCTTCTTCTGAAGCAGTTTTTGGTAGAAAAGTACTTCAGGCAGCTGTCTCAGTTTGATTCTTCTGCTTATAATTTCAGTTTTTTTCATTATAAGATTAAAACTTTATTTTGGGGTGTGGATTATTTTTCAGCGGAATTGGCTGTCTTTATTTTATCCCTCCCTCTCTAGTGACTCTTGCGTGGAAGTTCCACATCTTGGGTATTTATTATCCCATACGTCACTAGCTCATGGACTCTTGCTAATTACATGAAAGAAAACATAATTTATGTAAGAACTTACCTGATAAATTCATTTCTTTCATATTAGCAAGAGTCCATGAGGCCCACCCTTTTTTGTGGTGGTTATGATTTTTTTTTATATAAAGCACAATTATTCCAATTCCTTATTTTTTATGCTTTCACACTTTTTTCTTATCACCCCACTTCTTGGCTATTGGTTAAACTGATTTGTGGGTGTGGTGAGGGGTGTATTTATAGGCATTTTGAGGTTTGGGAAAGTTTGCCCCTCCTGGTAGGAATGTATATCCCATACGTCACTAGCTCATGGACTCTTGCTAATATGAAAGAAATGAATTTATCTGGTAAGTTCTTACATAAATTGTGTTTTTACACACACACACACATATATATATATATATATATATATATATATATATATATATATATATATATATAAATATATATATATATATATATATATACACACACACAAACAGTATATATTCCTCACAATTGTAGGAAATGCCAGCATGTATATATGTAGGAGTTGCAGCTTAAATAAAAATCATATCATATACTCGCATTTAAAATAAGGCAAACAATAGTTAAACTATTCTTCCTGTTCATTTTATACCGGTGAGCTATAATGAGTATCCTGCTTTAAAAAGAGCTTACTATCTAAAATTAATTATCTGCTGCCTAACACAGTTAAATGCATTTTTTACCACTGTTATACTAAATATTACTTTTAAATATTTTAGCTAGAGGAAACATTGCTGAGCACTGTAATAATTGTAGGGTAAATGGCCTAGATGCACTAATTTTCCAGAGAACTTTACATCTGTAATAAAGCCTTAGGCCTAGATTTGGAGTTCGGCGGTAGCCGTCAAAACCAGCGTTAGAGGCTCCTAACGCTGGTTTTGGCCGCCCGCTGGTATTTGGAGTCAGTGATTAAAGGGTCTAACGCTCACTTTTCAGCCGCGACTTTTCCATACCGCAGATCCCCCTACGCCATTTGCGTAGCCTATCTTTTCAATGGGATCTTTCTAACGCTGGTATTTAGAGTCGTTTCTGAAGTGAGCGTTAGAGCTCTAACGACAAGATTCCAGCCGCCTGAAAATAGCAGGAGTTAAGAGCTTTCTGGCTAACGCCGGTTCATAAAGCTCTTAACTACTGTACCCTAAAGTACACTAACACCCATAAACTACCTATGTACCCCTAAACCGAGGTCCCCCCACAACGCCGCCACTCGATTAAAATTTTTAACCCCTAATCTGCCGACCGCCACCTACGTTATACTTATGTACCCCTAATCTGCTGCCCCTAACCCCGCCGACCCCTGTATTACATTTATTAACCCCTAACCTGCCCCCCACAACGTCGCCGCCAGCTACTTAAAATAATTAACCCCTAATCTTCCGACCGCAAAGCGCCGCCACCTACGTTATCCCTATGTACCCCTAATCTGCTACCCCTAACACCGCCGACCCCTATATTATATTTATTAACCCCTAATCTGCCCCCCTCAACGTCGCCGACACCTGCCTACACTTATTAACCCCTAATCTGCCGAGCGGACCTGAGCGCTACTATAATAAAGTTATTAACCCCTAACCCGCCTCACTAACCCTATCATAAATAGTATTAACCCCTAATCTGCCCTCCCTAACATCGCCAACACCTAACTTCAATTATTAACCCCTAATCTGACGACCGGAGCTCACCGCTATTCTAATAAATTGATTAACCCCTAAAGCTAAGTCTAACCCTAACACTAACACCCCCCTAAGTTAAATATAATTTAAATCTAACGAAATAAATTAACTCTTATTAAATAACTTATTCCTATTTAAAGCTAAATACTTACCTGTAAAATAAATCCTAATATAGCTACAATATAAATTATAATTATATTATAGCTATTTTAGGATTAATATTTATTTTACAGGCAACTTTGTAATTATTTTAACCAGGTACAATAGCTATTAAATAGTTAAGAACTATTTAATAGTTACCTAGTTAAAATAATAACAAATTTACCTGTAAAATAAATCCTAACCTAAGATATAATTAAACCTAACACTACCCTATCAATAAATTAATTAAATAAACTACCTACAATTACCTACAATTAACCTAACACTACACTATCAATAAATTAATTAAACACAATTGCTACAAATAAATACAATTAAATAAACTAGCTAAAGTACAAAAAATAAAAAATAACTAAGTTACAAAAAATAATAAAATATTTACAAACATAAGAAAAATATTACAACAATTTTAAACTAATTACACCTACTCTAAGCTCCCTAATAAAATAACAAAGCCCCCCAAAATAAAAAATTCCCTACCCTATTCTAAATTAAAAAAAGTTACAAGCTCTTTTACCTTACCAGCCCTGAACAGGGCCCTTTGCGGGGCATGCCCCAAGGATTTCAGCTCTTTTGCCTGTAAAAAAAAAAACATACCATACCCCCCCCAACATTACAACCCACCACCCACATACCCCTAATCTAACCCAAACCCCCCTTAAATAAACCTAACACTAAGCCCCTGAAGATCTTCCTACCTTGTCTTCACCATACCAGGTTCACCGATCCGTCCTGGCTCCAACATCTTCATCCAACCCAAGCGGGGGTTGGCGATCCATCATCCGGTGCTGAAGAGGTCCAGAAGAGGCTCCAAAGTCTTCCTCCTATCCGGCAAGAAGAGGACATCCGGACCGGCAAACATCTTCTCCAAGCGGCATCTTCAATCTTCTTCCATCCGGTGCGGAGCGGGTCCATCTTGAAGCAGGCGACGCGGATCCATCCTCTTCTTCCGTTGTCTCCCGACGAATGACGGTTCCTTTAAGGGACGTCATCCAAGATGGCGTCCCTCGAATTCCGATTGGCTGATAGGATTCTATCAGCCAATCGGAATTAAGGTAGGAATTTTCTGATTGGCTGATGGAATCAGCCAATCAGAATCAAGTTCAATCCGATTGGCTGATCCAATCAGCCAATCAGATTGAGCTCGCATTCTATTGGCTGATCGGAACAGCCAATAGAATGCGAGCTCAATCTGATTGGCTGATTGGATCAGCCAATCGGATTGAACTTGATTCTGATTGGCTGATTCCATCAGCCAATCAGAAAATTCCTACCTTAATTCCGATTGGCTGATAGAATCCTATCAGCCAATCGGAATTCGAGGGACGCCATCTTGGATGACGTCCCTTAAAGGAACCGTCATTCGTCGGGAGACAACGGAAGAAGAGGATGGATCCGCGTCGCCTGCTTCAAGATGGACCCGCTCCGCACCGGATGGAAGAAGATTGAAGATGCCGCTTGGAGAAGATGTTTGCCGGTCCGGATGTCCTCTTCTTGCCGGATAGGAGGAAGACTTTGGAGCCTCTTCTGGACCTCTTCAGCACCGGATGATGGATCGCCAACCCCCGCTTGGGTTGGATGAAGATGTTGGAGCCAGGACGGATCGGTGAACCTGGTATGGTGAAGACAAGGTAGGAAGATCTTCAGGGGCTTAGTGTTAGGTTTATTTAAGGGGGTTTGGGTTAGATTAGGGGTATGTGGGTGGTGGGTTGTAATGTTGGGGGGGGGTATGGTATGTTTTTTTTTACAGGCAAAAGAGCTGAAATCCTTGGGGCATGCCCCGCAAAGGGCCCTGTTCAGGGCTGGTAAGGTAAAAGAGCTTGTAACTTTTTTAATTTAGAATAGGGTAGGGAATTTTTTATTTTGGGGGGCTTTGTTATTTTATTAGGGGGCTTAGAGTAGGTGTAATTAGTTTAAAATTGTTGTAATATTTTTCTTATGTTTGTAAATATTTTATTATTTTTTGTAACTTAGTTCTTTTTTATTTTTTGTACTTTAGCTAGTTTATTTAATTGTATTTATTTGTAGCAATTGTGTTTAATTAATTTATTGATAGTGTAGTGTTAGGTTAATTGTAGGTAATTGTAGGTAGTTTATTTAATTAATTTATTGATAGGGTAGTGTTAGGTTTAATTATATCTTAGGTTAGGATTTATTTTACAGGTAAATTTGTTATTATTTTAACTAGGTAACTATTAAATAGTTCTTAACTATTTAATAGCTATTGTACCTGGTTAAAATAATTACAAAGTTGCCTGTAAAATAAATATTAATCCTAAAATAGCTATAATATAATTATAATTTATATTGTAGCTATATTAGGATTTATTTTACAGGTAAGTATTTAGCTTTAAATAGGAATAGTTATTTAATAAGAGTTAATTTATTTCGTTAGATGTAAATTATATTTAACTTAGGGGGGTGTTAGTATTAGGGTTAGACTTAGCTTTAGGGGTTAATACATTTATTATAGTAGCGGTGAGGTCCGCTCGGCAGATTAGGAGTTAATAAGTGTAGGCAGGTGTCGGCGACGTTGAGGGGGGCAGATTAGGGGTTAATAAATATAATATAGGGGTCGGCGATGTTAGGGCAGCAGATTAGGGGTACATAGGGATAACGTAGGTTGCGGCGGTTTACGGAGCGGCAGATTAGGGGTTAAAAAAAATATGCAGGGGTCAGCGATAGCGGGGGCGGCAGATTAGGGGTTAATAAGTGTAAGGTTAGGGGTGTTTAGACTCGGGGTACATGTTAGGGTGTTAGGTGCAGACGTAGGAAGTGTTTCCCCATAGGAAACAATGGGGCTGCGTTAGGAGCTGAACGCTGCTTTTTTGCAGGTGTTAGTTTTTTTTTCAGCTCAAACAGCCCCATTGTTTCCTATGGGAGAATCGTGCACGAGCACGTTTTTGAGGCCGGCCGCGTCCGTAAGCAACTCTGGTATCGAGAGTTGCATTTGCGGTAAAAATGCTCTACGCTCCTTTTTTGGAGCCTAACGCAGCATTTGATTAAACTCTCGATACCAGAGTTAAATTTATGGTGCGGCCAGAAAAAAGCCCGCGGAGCGTTAACAGCCCTTTTACCGCCGAACTCCAAATCTAGGCCTTAAAGGGCCATAATACCCAAATGTTTAAACACTTGAAAGTGATGCAGCATAGCTGTAAAAAGCTGATTAGAAAATATCACCTGAACATCTCTATGTAAAAAAGAAAGATATTTTACCTCAAAAGTTCCTCAGTAGCCACCTCCCATTGTAAAGGATTTCTAAGCAGCATTTTAGTGTGTTTGTCCTGGGACATCTGAAGGGACTAGCATTGTGCACTCTCATATTATTTCACCAATCAGGTAAAGGAAGCTTACTATGAAATCTCATGAGAGTTAAGTGAAATCTCATGAGATCACAGTAAGAGTTCATGACCTCAGCACTGCTGATGCTGATTGGCTGCTGTTCATTTCTTCATTTTTTTAAATTTGTTTACCTGCAGCTGGGAGCAGCTGAGTATAACTTTTTACACAGAACTTACTCTGGTGAGCTGAGGAGATTGTGAGGTAAAATATCTTCCTTTTTTACATAGAGATGCTCAGGTGATATTTTCCTGTCAGCTTTTTACAGCTATACAGCATCAGTTTCAAGTGATTTAGCATATGAGTATTATTTCCCTTTAAGATCCCACTTTATTATTTTAAGGAATTATGATTTCAAGTTGAAGGGTAACAGGTTTGATGCCATTTTTGTGTAAGGGCAGATGTTAATGTATCTAGCTCTTTTAGGTATGGTTCTAGATGAGCTGGTGCTTTAGTGCAGTGTTTCTTAACCGCGGTCCTCAAGTACCCCCAACAGGCCAGTTTTTATTATACTTGAACCAGTGCACAGGTGAAATGATCAGCTAATCAGTAACACCATGGTTACTAACCTGCTTTCATCCATAAGATGATTATTTCACCTGTGCACTGCTTCAGCAATAATGAAATCCTGGCCTCTTTGGGGTACTTGAGGACTGTGGTTGAGAAACAATGCCTAATTTTACAACATAATTTAATTTTAAAGTGACCTGCAGAAAAAAATGTATCTTTATTTTAAAATCAGGAATGTAAAGCTTAGGAGCCGGCCCATTTTAGGTTCAGAACCTGGATAGCACTTGCTTATTGGTGTCTACATTTAGCCACCAATAAGCAAGCATAACCCAGGTTCTGAACAAAAAATGGGCCTACTCCTAAGCTTTACATTATTGCTTTTTAAATAAAAATAGCAAGAGAACGAATAAAAATTGATAATAGGAGTAAATTAGAAAGTTGCTTAACATTCCATGCTCTATCTGAATCATTAAAGAAACAATTTGGGTTTAGTAAAACTTTAACATTAATGCATACTTCCCAACTGTTCCTCTTTGTACCCCTGACTAATAAATGACCGGTTGCATATCTCCTCTGATTAGCTGTACTACTTAAATTATCAAATCAGCTTCATTATCCAGATATCATTTGTTAAAGAAGCAGCAATGCACTACTGGAGCTGGCTGAACAGATGAGGTGAGTCAATGACAAAAAGTGTGCAGTCACTGGTCAGCAGCTAGCTCTCAGTAGTGCATTGCTGCTCATTTAACAAAGGCTACTGACAGAATGAAGCAAATTTGATCATTTTCTTTGTGTCCTTTGTTAAAGAGTAATCCTATGTGTACTCAGGAGCGTGCATGTGTCTTTTGCCATCTGGCAGCAGTGTTTATAACCAGTTTTATAGCTAAATATAAACAAATAAGTGAATATCACAAACAAATCATAGAAAGAAAAAAAATGGATTTAGTATCAACCGCTATTGGATTCATATATGTGTTTCTCGGGCATCTAACGTAGCCAGTGCCTCACCGCACGTCACTGATTATATAAATACACATTGATATGCTTATATTTATATGAAACATTCATATAGTATGGCAGATATGGTTCATTTCTGTTCTACAAATATAACCAAACCTTAATGGGCCATTATAGTGATAAAATAACATGTCACAGAGCACACAACTTTTTCACTAAAGACGCTACAGTGATATGTGTTAACCCCACAAACATATAGTTAAATTACTGCTTGGAAGTCACTGATAGAGATAGAGTAATAGCTATCTTTCTCTTGATGAGAGATGTGGAGCAACATCTTAATTTACTTATAAGACCTAAGAAAATACTATATCACCAAATTCTACTACAGGGAATGAGGCACTTGACATGCCTGATTTATAGGAAATTTTAAAGAAAGACAAGGAGCTGTCTTAGACACAGTCTTCAGCAAATAAGACAATTCCTGTGTTTTAAATATATTATAGTCAGTGGCATAGCCCAGAACTTGTATTAGATGTTAGGCTCATTTGCTTCCTGTTTGCATTTATTATTGAAACAACAAAGAATACCTGTTTAAACTTACCCTAAAGGATAATTCAAGGTTTTCTCCTCCCCACACTTCCATTCCCATGTCATACGTTCCAAGATATTCAAAATATTTCTTGCTCACTGCAAACAACCCTCCAGCCATTGTTGGAGATCTAAAATTCAGAGGAAAAAAAGTGTTTGTTAGAAGTTAGCATGATGGGCAAGACATGCATTACAATTGTAATTTAACTTCAATCTTAACATAAACAATCCTATCCTAGATTTTGTGTAGCATTGTACATGCAGTCTATGTGAAAAATAAACACACACATTTTTAAATACATCTCATTCTATGCTAATGAGAAAAAAAACCAAACATTTTTTATTATAGCCAATTTATTAAGATCCAGTCGTAAAACAGTACTTGAAGACAAAAAGACCCTATAATAGTACAACATCATAGAGAAATAACATTACTATACAGATAGCTGTCATATATCCAGTTAAAAATAACAATTTTGCCACTGCAGAACCGCTAAATCCAGGGGCAAAACTACAGGGGGTGCAGAGGTCGCAATTGCGACTGGGCCCCCAATGGTGGGGGTCCAGCTTAAAAATAAAAAAAAATGTTGACCTGCCACTGCCTGCACTATCATGTGAGTGTGACATGATGCTTCACTAGTGTCTCTGACTACAGGGTTAGTCTTTCTGTTTTACCCATTGGTGTTTGTGTGTGTGTGTGTGTGTGTGTGTGTGTGTGTGTGTGTGTGTATGTATGTATGTATGTGACTGTGTGTGTATTTATGCATGAATGTGTGTGTGTGTATGTTTGTGGGACCAGCAAATTATAGACCTTGTTACTACAGCATGAGGGGGGTAAACAGTGTCACTATACAGTACCACATATACAGTACGGGGGGCTGGACCATGTCACAGACTACTGTGGTCACTTTATAAAGTACTGGGGTGGGTAGGGTCCTGGGTCAGGCCAGCCATCTCACCGGCAGATTACAGACTGTGTCACTGACTCACTATATACAGTACTGGTGGGTTAAACAGTATCACTATATACAGTAATAGGGGTCAGACCATCTCACAGATTGTGGGCACAGGGTACCTCCTTTTGCAGACATGTAATCTGATTCACATTTTTTTCTGTGTTAAATGTTTAAAAAAAATTTTTTTTTATCAAATTCAATTTTTTTTTTTGGGGGGGGGGGCCCATCTTACATTCTTGCACCTTGGCCCTGTGGTTTCTAGTTGCGCCTCTGGCTAAATCAGTGCTAAAGGAGAAATAGTAATGAGTTATAGTTATTCAAAAATGCCCACATTTTCCATGATTTTACTATACAATATAATGCTGTGAGATCGGCGGTGAAACCTCAAGTTGTGATGAACAAACAAAATAATGATGTTTTGAGAAAGGCTTATGCTTAAGCAGAAACATTGACTTTTGATTGTTTTTTTTAATGTATGACAAATCAAAAGGAACTTTTTATATAAAGATCGAAGAGTGCCCTTCCATAATGGACTTGTGTATGGATATAAAATAAGGATGCACCTGGGCCGAAGAAGCATGGCAATATATATATATATATATATATATATATATATATATATATATATATATATATATATATATATATATATATAAAGAATTGGATTAATAAAGAACTGTTTTATTACTACAGCCTACGATACTCTTCCGTTTTTCTGCAATCCCTTTATTATTGACCAGGAATCGTTAGGCTGACAAGGCTCCCCTGCTGTTCCCATGAGTGAGGAAAAGAACTGGCTTCTGAAGAACCCTATTGGCTGAGGACAGGACACACCTCCCCCCCGCAACGGCATCTCCTAAGTGTATTGGAACGCAACAGTCTGTGTACGCTGTGTGATCCAGGAAGTAAGAAATATCGTGACACAGTGTCTCCTGGTGTGCAAAGTACAGCATGCCGTACACACGGAACTATCTTCTGGATATCCAGCTGCCTGGTAGCGCTGACATACGGAGAACGAGGAGGCGTTGAGTTGACGCAGCTATAAGCTGCAGAGCATAGGCTGCTCATACTTGAAATTGCTCCCGCTCCTTTGAATGTTATGATATAGCACGAGAGAGCAGTGCCAGACTCTGCACTATCGGGGGTTGAGCATTGTCATATCTGAAGCTGGATTTCTTTATCCTTTGATTGGCATTAATCTGATTTATTCTGCCTTATGTATGTGCACAGAAGATGCTTTTTACATATATATAGATGCACTACCACTTTATGGGAACAGTTCACAGTGATACTATCACTAAAGAATTTTCTGGTATAGTCTACTAGTGTTTGCTCATCTTGTACATATTGTTATTATCGTGCTTCCTGGCAGCACTATTACACTAGTGACTATAGGAGCCTAAAAACTCATTAATGCCTGTGACTGAAAGAGACAATGGGGTTTCTGACATGGACTTGATTTTTTCTAAAGACATCACAATATATACCCTAGGAGGACTATTTGATGATATGGAAAGACTGTTGATTAAAGAGCATAAACTACAATTCGATATATGGACATTTGAAAAATATGTCAAACTAAGGATTGTTCCCAGAGGACTTAGAGTGAACAAGTTTCCCACCTTTGAAGTATCTGATTTAGAATTTATTGAATCATGGAATGCAGTTTTAACAGAGTGCTCTTTAAGACTCATGCAATTGCTTATTACGTATAAAACTGGTCTCTTAAAGAAAGTTAGAGATGAAATACAAATTATACAGACAGAAATGAACAAAAGACAGAAAGAGTTAGACTACCCTAGATTTGACAAAATGTTAAAGGTATCACTTACTGAGTCAAAACATATTATACTTAACACCAAACACACTAAGTATATAAGGGACCAAAATGATTATGATAATAAGACAGTATACATTTGGAATCACACACAAAGTAATACTAACAGATGGAACCCTAATTCTAGGGGCAGATCTTGTAGTAGAAACAGAAGGGAAAGAGGTAACCATAGATCACAGAGTTCAGGGTCAGGAGCAATAAGCAATGCCCCCAATACTACAGAAAATCATACAAATCAGACTGGCATTTTGAAACCAGTAAAGCAGTAAACTTAGTGTAAATCCTGAGACACAAGTTGTTAGACCAAAGGAAAACTTCCAAATGCATAAAACAACACAGAGAACTACACAAGGCTCCAAATATATTTATAGTAATATTTGTTCCACTTCAACTAATCGACACACTTACACCGTAAAAAGATAAAAATGCATTTGAACAGGTTTTTTACAAACCCCTTTGAAAAAACAGGGATAGGGATCGAGAAACAGGACAGGTATCCACTGAGGAGACAGAAAACATCTTCCAAATACCAGTGAATAGCAATGTCATTAATTCATCTAGCATCCAACTAACAACCATCCAACACAAAGTGCTTAGTTTTTAGGTTTAAATTTTGCCCCTACATGTGGATTCAATTTGTTTAGCACTATGCTTGACGTCAATAAACTGATAAGAAGTATAACTCTAAAAAAGCACTTTTATGACAGTGTTGATGATGCCAGCATTGGCCCAGTAACACACATAAGACAAGATATTACCATTATATGTGAAATACCCCTTGATTTTAAAGAATCTTGTGATGTTCAAACACTAAACTCTCTGGCTATTCCAACTTCACAAAGTGATACACAAGCTATTAATAGTTTTAATGGCTTTAGAAATAGCTCTGGTTTTTATCCAATACAGAGTAGAGGCCCCATCTTAGAAACTTTTTACAAAAAAGTAGAAAAAGACCTCACAGAGCTATCATCCTCAAAGAATAGGGTATACAATCTAACATACAAAGAGAAGCAAGCAATACACGAACTAAAAACTAATAAAGATATAGTCATACGTAGAGCGGATAAGGGGGGGGCTCTATAGTGGTACTTGATAGAAATACTTATACACAAGAGGCATATAGACAACTGAACAATGTAAACAATTATTTCCATTTAACTTCTGATCCCACAAGGTCATATCAGAGGGAAATTAAATCTCTACTTGATGATGGTCTAGAAGAAGGCTTCTTTGATACAGCAACATATGATTACTTGTCGAGTATCCTGTGGTCCCCATTTTTCACATGTTCCCCAAAGTACATAAATCAACTCTTAACGTACAGGGACATCCAATAGCTAGTGGTATTGGTTCCATCTAAGAACATCTTTCACAATGGCTAGACGCTATATTGAACCCCTTTGTTTTGTCATTGCTAAGTTACTTAAGAGATACAAAACATGTCATCAAACTAATGGAAATAGTGATCTGGGAAGAACAAAATTATTTTGGGTCACAGTGGACGTTGTTGTGTTATATTCTTCATTACCACATAATGAGGAATTGAAGGCTGTGGAATTTTTTCTAGCCAGATTCTCAAATTACACCAAAGAATTCAGAGATTTTGTATTGAGAGTAGTAGGGTTCATACTCACACACAATTATTTTAAATTTGAAGGAGAGTTCTACCCCCAGAGAAATTTGCCCCCTCCTATGCCAACCTGTTCATGGGTTGGTGGGAGCTGTCCCACATCTATGGGGATGCGAACACATACAAAGAAAACATAGCCTTTTACAAACGCTATATTGATGGGGGCAAATTTGAACTGTGCATATATACAGTACAATTTACTGCTGTAATCAAAAAGGTATATCACAGTAGGAAAAACATTTTCAAAATATTGGTTATAACTATGTATTACATACGAGCTGATTGTAAGAGGGATATTGTTTGTCCAAAACAAAACTGGAGGTTGGGCAGTATAACGAGCAGTAGCTTAGATGCATGGATTGGATAAATAGGAGAAGTAGGGGGGGTGTTACCTACCTCTGAAGAAGCTACCAATAGCATCGCAAAACACGTCAGCCCATGCCCCCTCACTCGTTGTTTGACACGGTTTGTGCTACGGCATGGTTTTATATACACTCTATCTGTAGAAGAGTGTTTTAGCAGCGTACATTTTATACAGCATGTGATGTTTAAGTATTTTACTTGTTTTTATCCAAATACAAAGTTATATGTATCCCTTTACTGGCCCAGTTGTTACCACTGTGTTTCTCCTGACGATCTGCTTATATATGAGCAGTACAAAGGACTGAGGACTCCCTCTCTATAACAGTTCAGCTTCTGTTGGAGAGGTCTGGATATCCTTTTTGAGTGGAACCTGGAGCCGGTTCTATTCTGTGGGCTGTTCTCATACCTCATTTAAGTTGAGGTTTAAACAAGTGAGTGTCCATTTGGCTTAAGGGCGATTGTAGCTACATCTGCAATTTAATATACTACACCAGAGAGGTTGCTGTTGTCTGTGTGTCCTTCCCTCTTCTGTTCCAGATTCAACTCGAGATTCCCTCTTTGGGAAAACGTTTCTCTGGAATTAGGTTGCGAGTATACTGGGGACCTCTATACCTCCGCATGAGGACCTGTTGTGGTTTAAAGACACAGGAGGACTGTATATACATATTACAGACTGGTATTTTGTGTGGGACTTAATTCATATAGCGCTGTATTAGCACCGTGTATATATGTATGACAAACTTCAGTATTTCTTTATTCTGGTGATATTTCGAGGATAATCTCCCCTTCCTCAGATTATCCTCGAAATGTCACCAGAATAAAGAAATACTGAAGTTTGTCTGAAACCAGCGAGTGCAGTTCCTAACATTTCTGTATATATATATGTATATTTGGTTAGTGAGAGTGCAGTTCCTAACACACACATATATATACAGTGAGGCCCCGGTTTACGCACGACTCGGTATACGAAATTTCGGTTTACGAAATCGAAATTTGAAGAAAATTTGACTCGGTTTACGAATTTTTTCGCAATACGAAACAAAATGCCGGTCAAAATGCCGGTTTGCCCCCCTCGGTTTACGAATATTTTTCGCAATACGAAACCAGTGGCCCCTGTGCCCCCTGCATACTCAAGTATGATTGAATTAATGAAGTTTGGGTACCAGTGTAGAGGTGTTGGAGAGGTTTTGGAGCCATTTTGCAGCAAGTTGTTGAGCCTTTTGAGCCATTTGCAGCAAGTTGTTAAGCCTTTTGGAGCCATTTGCAGCAAGTTGTGGAGCCTTTTGGAGACATTGGAGCCATTTGCAGCAAGTTGTTAAGCCTTTTGGAGCCTTTTTTGGACACTTTACTTGAATTTTTTCGGACCTCCGGAACGCATTAATTGATTTTCAATGCATTCCTATGGGAAACCGTGTTTCGGTTTACGAATTTTTCGCAATACGAAACGACCCGGAGAACGAATTAAATTCGTAAACCGAGGCCTCACTGTATATATATATATATATATATATATATATATATATATATATATATATATATATATATATAAATTTGTATGATTGTACACACACATACACACACACGAGTTTCCTTGTAATGTAGTATTTTTCTATCCAAGCCCTAATCATATTACAATGTTTAATATGAAGTTAAGGAGTTTTAATTATGGTTTTACAATGTCACCCAAAGAGTAATATTTTAGCACAAACATTGGAATGAATCACTAGGATTAACTCACTATGGAGAGAGCCTATATCCCAGGGCATTACAGTTTGAAATTGTCACATTAGAAGCAGAGCCGGTAAAACCTGAAGCTTGGCTTGAGGCATTGGGGCAGCAGGAAATGATGACGCAGATAAAAGATAAACAAAAGTCACAGTAGTTAATTATAGGTACAACTTTGGTGTCTGCACTCACAGATACATAGAAATAGTTTCAGAAGCAGAGAGAAAAAAAAAAAGATAGTATTGCAAATAAATCTACACATTTTAAAGCCATCATTACTAATGGATTAGATTTTGCTTTGCAAAAAATTCAAAATCACCAATGTGTTTTCTGGATGTTCTCCAGACACATGCTGGAGCACTATATGGCCAACAATTCTCTTTCATGACTCAGATAGAGAATACAATTTTTAAAAAAGTTTCCAATATACTTATATTATCAAGTTTGCTTAGTTCTCCTGTTATTCTTTGTTGAAGAGATATCTAGATAGGTAGTGTGCACAGGTCTGGAGAACTACATAATAGGAAATCGTGCTGCCATCTAGAGCACTTGGTGATGTATAACATTATTGCAAAACTGCTGCAGACGCGTGCACAGTCCTGAAGTTACCTTCCTGCTTTTCAACAGAGGATAACAAAAAAACAAAGAAAATAGGATAATGGAAGTAAATTGGAAAATTGTCATTCAGGACTGCTACATCACAGCGCATACCGCCAACTGATAACTGCTGCAACTTTGAGGCCTGCTGGAGTTCAGATCGGAACGACACACAACAGTTTGTGACAACATAAATTGCTCCATTCCTCAACCGGAGCGATGTGGACCCACTGACTTGACTCCTGACTCATAAGCGCTACACAGAATTTGGAACCTTAATTCAGGAACATGAGTACTACGCCATTAAGGCCTACCCCCTCACTAGACCATACTACAAGTGGGCCATCAGAGGTACTACCACGCACACTGCACTATGCAGTAAGCCCTAAGTGGATCATGATATTATATATAATAAAATAGTCGATATAGGCCACATGCTAGGCCGTTTTACATACCATTATCCTATGCACTGAGGCTAAGCATACATCATCAGGCCAAGCCTACTTCACAGCTTAGACTGACACGGTATCACAGATGACAACATATAAATTTTAAATTACAAATTTGGGTATGAACATCAGCCCTGGGAACTCTCTTCACTGAAACATACCTCACAGAAGTAAACAGAGGCTTATATGTGCAAGTAGCCCTCGCTGTTATGCAACATTGCGGACTCTGATATATTTTTACCTACTACTTGTCTTGCAATAACATCCCTGGGAAAATAAGGATAACCTAGAAAATACATACATATACTTGAACCTTTCCTTTTTTCCTCCATCATGTCTGTGAAGGGTCAGAGGAAAGCACCTAAGGGCCCAAAAAGCTCAAAGGCCTCACAAAACCAGACTATGCTAAAATAATTCTTTAAGCCACTAGAAGCTACCCCTGTTCTTAATACTGACACGCAGGATAATATCATTGACTCTGACGAATCTATACATTCATCTACCTCCAATGGGAATGTCAGGCCACTCACAAGAGCTGATTTGAACTCTCTGCCTACTAAAGTTGACTTTGCTGACTTGCTGTCACAAGTCAGTCAACTCATAAAATATGGCCTTAAAGAGGTTAGAAAAGACATAAACGACCTAGGAGATAGAATGGAATATCTGGGAGAACATGTCAACTCAGAACTCGAGACACTCTCCAGACAGGCATATCAGCAAAATGTCACTATAGAGAACCTTCAATCCCACGTTGAAGACCTGGATAATAGAGGAAGGCGGCACAATCTTAGGATTAGGGGTATTCCGGAGACAGTCCTGCCACCCCAATTGGGTAACTACCTGCAGAAGCGGTTTCAATGCATCACAGATATGGAGGATTCTCCCCACATCCCCCTGGATCGGGCACATTGGGCACTTAGACCACCTCTGAAGAACAGAGACCAACCAAGGGATGTGATTCTGAGATTCCAACTTTTCAAAGATAAAAAAATTATCTTCACTGCAGCCAGGAAAAAAAACAAACCATTGTTTTTGAAGACAACCACCTGCAAATATAAGCCCTCTTACACTGGCAAAAAGAAGAGAGGCCAGATACCTTACCCAACATTTACAAGCACTAAATATACCATATAGATGGGGCTTCCCCTTCTGCCTTAGAGTTATCCGTGGATCCCAGACATTCACATACAGATCTATAGAAGATATTGAACCCTTTTGCAAACAGCTGAACATATCCCTCCCTGCACTTCCTAGAATAACTGAGGACAGGCCTGACCGACGACACCAAGAAGGACCTGCTCCTAAGTCTCAAAGACCAGGATGGACAACGATCAATCGGAAACAATTGAGAAAAGATATGGATGTGGCTGGACAAGCCCCTGCTCTACAGCCACCTACTTAAACTCTGCCGGGACTAATTTGAGTATGACTCTTTGCAACTATGGGTATGGTCCTTTTGTTTCCTTTCCACAGGTCACAATGTGCCTCGGACCCCTGAAGTCCCAAAGATTTCCAGGAGAAGAACTACCAAGAGTAGTTATAAGATGGACTCTACCAACCCGTTTACGGCTCCTCTTGCCTTGTAAACCTACTTACAATTGAGCTGGTTAAATAAGGATAGAGTTACATTTTACCACTTGGTAGAGTACCGAGTTAATATAACTTTCTCACTGTACCTTTTTATAGTCTGTCTCTACTTGACTCCCTAAGCCCTATTGGGACCATACTGCACTTGGCCCACTAGTAACAGACTTTCAGCCTAGGGGGTACACCGTAATACTTGAGTAAAATGTTAAACATTGTATGCTATTTCTTTCATGTTAAATTGTTTACTTTTGTTCACCTAGTGCAGTATAATCGTAGTGACTAGGATGTCTATTATTTAAAATTGTTGTGTTCTCTATTATCTCAGTTGTAATAGAATGTTATTAGCCCTGACCTCTAGCTCATACCTACAGAGCTACTTACGACTCCTCCAGTTAGGTTAGGTTGTTAGTTAATTGAAATATATTTTGATGTTTTTGAATATATTGTTCTTTTACTTGTTTCTCTTTTCTTTCTAGTACTTACCTTTTCCTTCTCCTACAGGAAGTCCCTCGAGCTCCTCTTCTTTGTTGCTCTTCCCACACCTCTCACATCACCTTCTACCACCCTCCCTTGATACGAATAATTCACTCAAACTGTAGTATCTTTGCACACACCACAGATGTGGTTACATTTTTAGGCAATCTAACACTCTATTCTTGCTAGTGAATCAGCTAATTAATATAATCCGATCTATGCAATACCATGACCCCTCCTAAATTGAAAATTATTTCCCAAAATGTGAAGGGCCTCAACTACCCAACATAAAGGTCAATAGCCCTGAATTTGTTTCGTAGGCTGGGGGGCGACATCATTTTTGTGCAAGAGACACATTTCTGTCAGGAAGGGGCCCAAGCATGTTCCTCCAGCACTTATCCCCTTGGATATTTTTCCCACAATACCTCCAAAACAAAGGGAGTATGCATTCTTCTTCATAGACGATTGCCGTTCCAATTGATCACTAAGCACCAGGACAAAGAGGGTAGACTCCTTATCCTTCAAGGTCTCCTATACAATCAGCAACTCACGCCTGTCAACCTATATGCCCCTAATAGAACCCAAGCTAAGTTCTTTAGGCAGTCCCTAGACGAACTCCTGACAATAGCTAGGGGTGTTATTTGCGCAGGCGATTTTAATGTAGCACTGTCACCCCTCATGGACTGTTCCCAAGGGCGCAGTGGCATCCCAACGTCCACACTACAAAACATTAATGTCAAACTAAAAATGCATTCACTAGTTGACGTTTGGAGACTACAACATCCCCGAACAAAAGAGTATTCATTTTACTCTCACCCCAATAAGTCTTGGTCTAGAATTGACTATATTCTTATAAACCAACTCAGTCTACACCTAGTTGAATCCACCACAATCTCTCCGACTCACTGGTCAGACCATTCCATGACCACATTAGATATTACCTGGCCCTCAGCCCCACTTTCACAGTACTGCTGGAAATTGGACGAAACCCTTAAAAGAAATCCTGTGCTGAAGGAGCAAATCTCGCAGGCACTGATAGAGTATTTCAGGATTAATATGATCAAATCCATCTCTCCCAGTACCTTGTGGGATGCACACAAAGCAGTAATAAGGGGCATTTTTCTTAAGCACAAAGCACTTCTTAATAGACATAAGAGAGTAGAGTATAATACACTAGAACATAACTTATCTATACTAGAGCAGGCCCACTTCCAAAACCCCCTAGACCCCAACATAAACCAAGATCTCTTACTTGCAAGATTAAAATTTAACTCTTATTTGCAAAAGGAAGCCTAAAGACACAATTTCTTTTTGAAGAAACTCTATTTTTCAGAGGGAAACAAAGCCGGCAGGCTCTTAGCGCGGGCTCTGCGTCAAAGAACGTTAAATTCTTTTGTTCAAAAACTCCACACTGCTGAACACATAGAAGTACAAGATACTTGTAGGAAATTTCGAAAGATTGCCAATCCTCGCAGACCAAATATTTTTCCTGGTGCGGGAGAAACCAAATTGTAAAAATGTCTATTCTGCCCCGAATAATCTACTTACTGCAGACCATCCCTATTCATCTCCCACCTGCCTTTCTTCAACAATTGCAATCTATTCTTAATAGGTTTATCTGGGGTGGACAAAAACCGAGAGTAGCCAGACAGACTCTGTACAGATCCAGGAATGGAGGGGGGACTGGGAACTCCCCACATATTTCGTTACTATCAGGCTAATGTCTTACGAGTCTTGAACTGGCATACAAGTCCACAGGATAAGGCGTGGATCTCACTGGATACGCATATCTTGAAAACACCCCAAGTTGGTCCAATTTGTTGGCTACCAGATAAAGCTCGACCTACCAAAACCAGATCTTCCCCTCTATACAGATACATTTTCTCTTCTTGGGATAGCATCATTAAACAGGTGAGAGGCATCTCATCAGTACATTCCCCCATGATCCTGATTTTCCAAAACACAGAATTGCTGCTTGGTGTGCATCTTGCCTCGTTATTCATTATAGAGAGTTAGGTTTTTCATCGCCTCTGACTTCCTTTCCCAGGGGAAGCTTAAACCTAGACAAGACTTGACAGATATATTAGAGGGTAAATTCTCTAACTGGCTGAAGTACTCTCAACTGCAGCACTTTTACGTGTCTCCCCTCATAACCCCCAGCTTATACGTCCCCTTACCTAATTTGAGAAACTTTGTAGGGCTGGCACCCCCTCGAGAGGAACCTTGGCCTTGTCAAAACGTATTCTAGATGACTGTTTACACAAAGCGTTACCGACATACACTCAGTCTTGGCAAGATTAGTCTAACATAGACATTCCACCAGAAAAGTGGTACAAACTATTTGACTTTACCTATAAATCTTCAACGTCTACTCAAATCCTTGAAATGAACTATAAGATCCTCTTGAGGTGGTATATGACGCCTGTCAGACTGAAATTAATATACCCCAAAGTATCTCCCCAGTGCTGGAGGGGATTTGGAGACATTGGGACTCTGTCACATGTGTGGTGGTCGTGCCCCCGCCTGTGAACCTTTTGGGATTCTCTAGAAAAACCCCTACATCCGCTTTTTGGCTCTACACTTAAACTAACTCCTATGATTATACTGTTTAATAGCAAGCCCAATATTTCTTGCACGATTAGACTCTATCTGTTCCAGATTTGCATAAATGGAGCTAAGTTCTTAATAGCCAGGAAATAGAAATCTGGTACTACTCCTACCATTGCAGAATGGACAGTAAGAACACAAGAACTCATACTACTGGAGGAATATTCCTGCCTTAAAGGGACAGTCTACATCAGAATTGTAATTGTTTTAAAAGATGGATAATCCCTTTATTACCCATTCCCCAGTTTTGCATAACCAACGCAGTTATATTAATATACTTTTAACCTCTGTGATTATCTTGTATCTAAGCCTCTGCAAACTGCCCCTTTATTTCAGTTATTTTGACAGACTTGCAGTTTAGCCAATCAGTGCCTGCTCCCAGATAACTTCACGTGCACAAGCACAGTGTTATCTATATGAAATACGTGAACTAACACCCTCTAGTGGTGAAAATCTGTTAAATGCATTCTGAAAAAAGAGGTGGCCTTCAGGGTCTAAGAAATTAGCATATGAACCTCCTAGGTTAAGCTTTCAACTAAGAATACCAACAGAACAAAGCAAAATTGGTGATAAAAGTAAATTGGAAAATTGTTTAAAATTACATGCCCTATCTGAATCATGAAAGTTTATTTTGGTCTAGACTGTCCCTTTAAACAAAATAGACACAACATGTTCTTAAACATAACACTCTACTGGGAAACATTGCAAACCCCACCGTGATAGCAACCATAGCCCAGGTCCCTAAACATTGAAACACTGTCGACACTAGGAGTCTTGGCCTATATCCTCCTTCTCCTCCCTTCCTGCCCTTTGGTCCCCTGGATGCTTGCAAATTTGTGACACCTAGTATCTAGAGCTATTAGTTCGACTTCCTTACCCTTACCCAATCTAGTTTTGTTTCCCCCTTGTCTCTTCTCTTTCTCTCTTCTTCTTTCTACTCTATATTACTTTTCTTGTTTGTTACCTTTACTTATTAAAAAGGTTATTCTATTGCCGGACAAGTAGATGATAGTGTTAGCCACGTTGGCTGCCAGCCTCTATCACCATCCACCTACTGTCCTAAAGACGCACAGTTGATGCTGTATTTCTCGTTTTTATTTCTGTTACTGCAAACTAAGCGGAACTGTGGAATGTGATTTTTGATTTGTATATTCCTTTGATATGCATTCTAAACCTGTTTAATAAAAATGTATTTAAACAAAAATTAAAAACACAGTTAAAGTTTAATGAATGAGTGCCCATTTTTAAAAAAAATACTATTTAAAAACAGGGGCACTTTCATTCATTAAACTTTACATTTCAGCGTTTTTTGTTTTTTTCAATACTTAGCTTTTCTTTAGCAAACCCGGACCGAAACCGGCTTCCTCCAATCATGGCGTGCACCCCAGAGCGTCCATCTTGTGAGACCACGCTGTGATTGGAGGAAGCCGGTTTCGTCATTGCTGTACCAAGTACAAATGAGAAGCGAGCTGGGGTTCGCCGGATAGGATTTGCTAAAGAAAAGGTAAGTATTTAAAAAAAACAACAACAAAAAACTCTGCAATGTAAAGTTTAATGCATGAAAGTGCCCGTTTTTAATTATATTTTTAAAAAACGGGCACTCATTCATTCAACTTTACATTCACTTTAAAGGGACAGTCTACACCAGCATTGTTATTGTTTTAAAAGATAGATAATCCCTTTTTTACCCATTCCCTAGTTTTGCATAACCAACACAGTTATATTTATATATTTTTTACCTCTGTGATTGTCTTGTATCTAAGCCTCTGTAGACTGCCCCTTTATTTCAGTTCTTTGACAGACTTGCAGTTTAGCCAATCAGTGATGGCTCCCAGGTAACTTCATGTGCACGAGCACAGTGTTATCTATATGAAAAACATGAACTAACACCATCTAGTGGTGAAAAACCTGTTAAAATGCATTCTTAAGAGGCGGCCTTCAAGGTCTAAGAAATTAGCATATGAACCTCCTAGGTTAAGCTTTCAACTAAGAATACCAAGAGAACAAAGAAAAATTGGTGATAAAAGTAAATTGGAAAATTGTTTAAAATTACATGCCCTATCTGAATCATGAAAGTTTTTTTTGGACTAGACTGTCCCTTTAACAATGTTTTTCATTTTTGACCCCTAGATGGCAGCAGTGCTTGCACAAGGTATAACTGTTAATGGGACATGAAACCCTACATTTTTCTATCATAATGTATATAGAGCATGTCATTTAAAACAACGTTCCAATGTACTTCTATTATCAAACTGTCTTCATTGTCTTGATATCCTTTGTTGAAAAGCAGGGACTTAAGGGAACATGGTTTTATTAATTTACTTTTTATCTCTGGTATTACCATGTATCTAAGCCTCTGCAGACTGCCCCATTATCTCAGTTCATTTGACAGACTTGCATTTTAGACAATCAGTGCTGACTCCACTGGAGTGACCAAAGTGTAATCTACATGGCACACATGAACTAGTGCTGTGTAGCAGTGAAAAACTGTTAAAATGCACTGAGATAAGAGGAGGCCTTCAGTGGCTTAGAAATTAGCATATGAGCCTACCTATGTTTAGCATACAAATAAGATTACGAAGAGAACAAACCAAATTTGATGATAAATGCAAATTAGAAAGTTGTTTAAAATTGCATGCCCTATCTGAATCATGAAAGTTTCCGTTTGACTTGACTGTCCCCTTTAAGCTCAGGAGCGTGCATATTTCTGCAGCACTATATGGCAGCCGTTTTGCAAGAATGTTATACATTTGCAAGAGCGTTGGATGGCAACACTTTTTCCTGCCATATAGTGATCCAGATATGTGCAAGCTACCTACCTATATATCTCTTCAACAAAGAAAACCATAAGTACAAAACTAATTTGATGATATATATTTAGAAACCGTTTCTTATCAAAAGTATAAGTCTTATTTTAGAATTTCTAAAACTGTGCAGCAACGACCGCCACTAAAGGTAGGCTGGATGTGGCCATGTTGTAGGCGTTACCTAATTATAATATTCATGACTTTAGTCTACTGTTCTGTGCAATGCGTATCACATGCGCACCGGAATCAAATTTCCTTGTCAACATATTTATTGAGGTAATTGCGAGCATGCGCAGAAGACTATGCGATGTTGTAACGTCACAATCGCGGCTTCCGACGCTTCAGTGATGACACGCCTCAGTAAGGAGGTGAGATAGGATCCCCTATGCGCTTGTGTTAGCTTCAGAAACAGTAAAATGCACATGCATGGGGCAATGCTGGTTCTACCTAGGTAGACCATCTTTATAAGACCTGAATATTAAGTTAAAAAGCGGTTTGGCAGCAATAAAAGTTTTAATATAAATACACATAAAAACTTTAAAATATTTAATAGATGCATATTACAAAGTATGATATTTTATGATGATTTTAAATTAAAAACATGATATCCCTTTAAAAGCATTGGTGCAAAACTGCTACCATATAGTGCTCCGGACACATGCGCTCTCCTGAGCCTTCCTATGTACGCTCTTCAACAAAGGATACTGAAAAACCAAGTACATTTTTAAAACAAATGTTCATTATATCGGATATATCAAGAAAAAAATATGTGGGTTTTATGTCTGTTTAAGTGAAGGTAAACTTTGAAGAATGAAAGACGATTTTTTAAAAATACTATTAAAAACAGGGGCACTTTCATTCATCAAAGTTTACAAAGCAGCCGTTTTGATTAAAAACTTACCTTTTTTTATTTTCACAGCCAGAGCAGCTTCCCCCTACCGGAAATCCTCTCTTCGCACGTCAGCAATGACTAATCCGGCTTCCTCCAATCACAGCATGGCCTCAGGCAATGACTACCCTGGGGAGAAAGCCGTGATTGGAGGAAGCCGGATTAGTCATTGCTGACGTTTGAAGAGAGGATTTCCAGGAGGGGGAAGCTGCTTTGTAAACTTTGATGAATGAAAGTGCCCCTGTTTTTAATAGTATTTTAAAAAAACAGTTCACCAAAGTTTACCTTCACTTTAATTACAGTTATAAACATTCAGATGATTAAAATGGAAGGGCACTGAATATGAAAACCCTGCAAAACTCAACTTATTTAGGTTATTTTTTTAGATTTAACGTACTACAAGAAACACCCTGATATCTGTGCTGCCCAACAATCGTAGGAGGTGATGCTGTCATCGCACAACCAAAAGATCTGGTGTCTCTAAATACAGTTTCGGACCATAGACCACACTTCTGCTTATTCTACGGACAAGATATCCACATATTTGTACATATTGATCCTAGCTAGATCAAAGCAGTGTTACTTATTTTTAGACATACGCACGGACAAAAACATTGTTTTGAATGAATCATTCAACACAGAGAAAATGGTATTGTTTGTGTGACATTAGCTTGTAGGGTCAGAATTTGTTTGTTAATGAAAAACAGAATTTATGTTTACCTGATAAATTACTTTCTCCAACGGTGTGTCCGGTCCACGGCGTCATCCTTACTTGTGGGATATTCTCTTCCCCAACAGGAAATGGCAAAGAGCCCAGCAAAGCTGGTCACATGATCCCTCCTAGGCTCCGCCTTCCCCAGTCATTCGACCGACGTAAAGGAGGAATATTTGCATAGGAGAAATCATATGATACCGTGGTGACTGTAGTTAGAGAAATTAAATCATCAGACCTGATTAAAAAACCAGGGCGGGCCGTGGACCGGACACACCGTTGGAGAAAGTAATTTATCAGGTAAACATAAATTCTGTTTTCTCCAACATAGGTGTGTCCGGTCCACGGCGTCATCCTTACTTGTGGGAACCAATACCAAAGCTTTAGGACACGGATGATGGGAGGGAGCAAATCAGGTCACCTAGATGGAAGGCACCACGGCTTGCAAAACCTTTCTCCCAAAAATAGCCTCAGAAGAAGCAAAAGTATCAAATTTGTAAAATTTGGTAAAAGTGTGCAGTGAAGACCAAGTCGCTGCCTTACATATCTGATCAACAGAAGCCTCGTTCTTGAAGGCCCATGTGGAAGCCACAGCCCTAGTGGAATGAGCTGTGATTCTTTCAGGAGGCTGCCGTCCGGCAGTCTCATAAGCCAATCTGATGATGCTTTTAAGCCAAAAAGAGAGAGAGGTAGAAGTTGCTTTATGACCTCTCCTTTTACCAGAATAAACAACAAACAAGGAAGATGTTTGTCTGAAATCCTTTGTAGCCTCTAAATAGAATTTTAGAGCACGAACTACATCCAAATTGTGCAACAAACGTTCCTTCTTTGAAACTGGATTCGGACACAAAGAAGGCACAACTATCTCCTGGTTAATATTTTTATTAGAAACAACTTTCGGAAGAAAACCAGGTTAAGTACGCAAAACCACCTTATCTGCATGGAACACCAGATAAGGAGGAGAACACTGCAGAGCAGATAACTCTGAAACTCTTCTAGCAGAAGAAATTGCAACCAAAAATAAAACTTTCCAAGATAATAACTTAATATCTACGGAATGTAAGGGTTCAAACGGAACCCCTTGAAGAACTGAAAGAACTAAATTGAGACTCCAAGGAGGAGTCAAAGGTTTGTAAACAGGCATGATTCTAACCAGAGCCTGAACAAAAGCCTGAACATCTGGCACAGCCGCCAGCTTCTTGTGAAGTAAAACAGATAAAGCAGAAATCTGTCCCTTCAAAGAACTTGCAGATAATCCTTTCTCCAACCCCTCTTGTAGAAAGGATAGAATCTTAGGAATTTTTACCCTGTTCCATGGGAATCCTTTCGATTCGCACCAACAGATATATTTCTTCCATACTTTATGGTAAATTTTCCTAGTTACAGGCTTTCTAGCCTGAATAAGAGTATCAATGACAGAATCTGAGAACCCACGCTTTGATAAAATCAAGCGTTCAATCTCCAAGCAGTCAGTTGGAGTGATGCCAGATTCGGATGTTCGAACGGACCTTGAACAAGAAGGTCCCGTCTCAAAGGTAGCTTCCATGGTGGAGCCGATGACATATTCACCAGGTCTGCATACCAAGTTCTGCGTGGCCACGCAGGAGCTATCAAGATCACCGAAGCCCTCTCTTGATTGATCCTGGCTACCAGCCTGGGAATGAGAGGAAACGGTGGGAACACATAAGCTAGGTTGAAGGTCCAGGGCGCTACTAGTGCATCTACTAGAGTCGCCTTGGGATCCCTGGATCTGGACCTGTAGCAAGGAACCTTGAAGTTCTGACGAGACGCCATCAGATCCATGTCTGGAATGCCCCATAATTGAGTTATTTGGGCAAAGATTTCCGGATGGAGTTCCCACTCCCCCGGATGAAATGTCTGACGACTCAGAAAATCCGCTTCCCAATTTTCCACTCCTGGGATGTGGATTGCAGACAAGTGGCAGGAGTGAAGCTCCGCCCATTGAATTACTTTGGTCACTTCTTCCATCGCCAGGGAACTCCTTGTTCCCCCCTGATGGTTGATATATGCAACAATCGTCATGTTGTCTGATTGAAACCTTATGAATTTGGCCTTTGCTAGTTGAGGCCAAGCCTTGAGAGCATTGAATATCGCTCTCAGTTCCAGAATGTTTATCGGGAGAAGAGATTCTTCCCGAGACCATAGACCCTGAGCCTTCAGGTGTTTCCAGACCGCGCCCCAGCCCACCAGGCTGGCGTCGGTCGTTACAATGACCCACTCTGGTCTTCTGAAGCTCATCCCTTGGGACAGGTTGTCCAGGGTCAGCCACCAACGGAGTGAATCTCTGGTCCTCTGATCTACTTGGACCGTCGGGGACAAATCTGTATAATCCCCATTCCACTGTCTGAGCATGCACAGTTGTAATGGTCTTAGATGAATTCGCGCAAAAGGAACTATGTCCATTGCCGCAACCATCAAACCTATTACTTCCATGCACTGCGCTATGGAAGGAAGAAGAACAGAATGAAGTACTTGACAAGAGCTTAGAAGTTTTGATTTTCTGGCTTCTGTCAGAAAAATCTTCATTTCCAAGGAGTCTATTATTGTTCCCAAGAAGGGAACTCTTGTTGACGGGAATAGAGAACTTTTTTCTACGTTCACTTTCCACCCGTGAGATCTGAGAAAGGCTAGGACAATGTCCGTATGAGCCTTTGCTTGTGGTAGAGACGACGCTTGAATCAGTATGTCGTCCAAGTAGGGTACTACTGCAATGCCCCTTGGCCTTAGCACCGCTAGAAGGGACCCTAGTACCTTTGTGAAAATTCTTGGGAAATTTGTTTAGGATCTTGAGATCCAAAATTGGCCTGAATGTTCCCTCTTTTTTGGGAACTATGAACAGATTGGAGTAAAACCCCATCCCTTGTTCTCCTAATGGAACAGGATGAATCACTCCCATTTTTAACAGGTCTTCTACACAATGTAAGAATGCCTGTCTTTTTATTTGGTCTGAAGACAATTGAGACCTGTGGAACCTTCCCCTTGGGGGTAGTTCCTTGAATTCCAGGAGATAACCTTGAGAAACTATTTCTAGCGCCCAAGGATCCTGAACATCTCTTGCCCAAGCCTGAGCGAAGAGAGAGAGTCTGCCCCCCACCAGATCCGGTCCCGGATCGGGGGCCAGCATCTCATGCTGTCTTGGTAGCGGTAGCGGGCTTCTTGGCCTGCTTACCTTTGTTCCAGCCTTGCATCGGTCTCCAGGCTGGCTTGGTTTGAGAAGAATTACCCTCTTGCTTAGAGGATGTAGAATTTGAGGCTGGTCCGTTTCTGCGAAAGGGACGAAAATTTGTTTTATTTTTAGCCTTAAAAGACCTATCCTGAGGAAGGGCGTGGCCCTTTCCCCCAGTGATGTCTGAAATAATCTCTTTCAAGTCAGGGCCAAACAGCGTTTTCCCCTTGAAAGGGATGTTAAGCAATTTGTTCTTGGAGGACACATCCGCTGACCAAGACTTTAGCCAAAGCGCTCTGCGCGCCACAATAGCAAAACCTGAATTTTTCGCCGCTAATCTAGCTAATTGCAAAGTGGCGTCTAAGGTAAAAGAGTTAGCCAATTTAAGTGCTTGAACTCTGTCCATAACCTCCTCATAAGAAGATTGTTTATTGAGCGACTTTTCTAGTTCTTCGAACCAGAAACACGCTGCTGTAGTGACAGGAACAATGCATGAAATTGGTTGTAGAAGGTAACCTTGCTGAACAAACATCTTTTTAAGCAAACCCTCTAATTTTTTATCCATAGGATCTTTGAAAGCACAACTATCTTCTATAGGGATAGTGGTGCGTTTGTTTAGAGTAGAAACCGCCCCCTCGACCTTGGGGACTGTCTGCCATAAGTCCTTCCTGGGGTCGACCATAGGAAATAATTTCTTAAATATAGGGGGAGGGACAAAAGGTATGCCGGGCCTTTCCCATTCTTTATTTACAATGTCCGCCACCCGCTTGGGTATAGGAAAAGCTTCGGGGGGCACCGGGACCTCTAGGAACCTGTCCATCTTACATAATTTCTCTGGAATGACCAAATTGTCACAATCATCCAGAGTAGATAACACCTCCTTAAGCAGAGCGCGGAGATGTTCCAATTTAAATTTAAATGTAATAACGTCAGGTTCAGCTTGTTGAGAAATTTTTCCTGAATCTGAAATTTCTCCCTCAGACAAAACCTCCCTAGCCCCTTCAGACTGGTGTAAGGGCATGTCAGAACCATTATCATCAGCGTCCTCATGCTCTTCAGTATCTAAAACAGAGCAGTCGCGCTTTCGCTGATAAGTGGGCATTTTGGCTAAAATGTTTTTAATAGAATTATCCATTACAGCCGTTAATTGTTGCATAGTAAGGAGGATTGGCGCACTAGATTCACTAGGGACCCCTGAGTGGGCAAGACTGGTGTAGACATAGAAGGAGATGATGCAGTACCATGCTTACTCCCCTCACTTAAGGAATCATTTTGGGCAACATTATTATCAGTGGCATCATTGTCCCTACTTTGTTTGTCACATTCATCACATATATTTAAATGGAGAGGAACCTTGGCTTCCGAACATACAGAACATCGTCTATCTGATAGTTCAGACATGTTAATAGGCATAAACTTGATAACAAAGCACAAAAAAAGTTTTAAAATAAAACCGTTACTGTCTCTTTAAATTTTAAACTGAACACACTTTTTTACTGAATATACGCAAAAGTATGAAGGAAATGTTCAAAATTCACCAAAATTTCACCACAGAGTCATAAAGCCTTAAAAGTATTGCACACCAAATTTGAAAGCTTTAGCTCTTAAAATAACGGAACCGGAGCCGTTTTTACATTTAACCCCTATACAGTCCCTGGTATCTGCTTTGCTGAGACCCAACCAAGCCCAGAGGGGAATACGATACCAAATGACGCCTTCAATAAGCTTTTTCAGTGGATCTGAGCTCCTCACACATGCATCTGCATGCCTTTCTTCTCAAAAACAACTGCGCATTAGTGGCGCGAAAATGAGGCTCTGCCTATGACTAGAAAAGGCCCCCAGTGAAAAAGGTGTCCAATACAGTGCCTGCCGTTTTTTTTAATAAAATTCCCAAGATTAAAATAACTCTCCAAAGTTATAAACCCTTAAATATGCTTATAAAGTAATCGTTTTGGCCCAGAAAAATGTCTACCAGTCTTTAAAGCCCTTGTAAAGCCCTTTTATTCTTATATTGAAAATTAAGAAAATGGCTTACCGGATCCAATAGGGAAAATGACAGCTTCCAGCATTACCAAGTCTTGTTAGAAATGTGTCATACCTCAAGCAGCCAAAGTCTGCTCACTGTTTCCCCCAACTGAAGTTAATTCCTCTCAACAGTCCTGTGTGGAAACAGCCATCGATTTTAGTAACGGTTGCTAAAATCATTTTCCTCTTACAAACAGAAATCTTCATCTCTTTTCTGTTTCAGAGTAAATAGTACATACCAGCACTATTTTAAAATAAACTCTTGATAGAAGAATAAAAACTACATTTAAACACCAAAAAACTCTGAGCCATCTCCGTGGAGATGTTGCCTGTGCAACGGCAAAGAGAATGACTGGGGAAGGCGGAGCCTAGGAGGGATCATGTGACCAGCTTTGCTGGGCTCTTTGCCATTTCCTGTTGGGGAAGAGAATATCCCACAAGTAAGGATGACGCCGTGGACCGGACACACCTATGTTGGAGAAAACTGTCCACCTGCTGTTTTTATGTATATCAATGCACACGTCTGGTTATTTTCAACTCAAATACTAAGAAATGTTAAATATATGGTCGTCAGCAGAAATTTTGTAACCTAAAAAACTTTAAGGGTTATTATAATAAATATTACAAATGTATAATGAATTTAGTTAGTGTCCGGCACTATCCATGAAATAGACCAAGTCTGTATGTTAAAAGGGGCCTATATAATAAAATATACCTTATATGTGGGGTGTGTTCTAATGATAGCTATCTACGATTAAAGGGATACTAAACCCTAATTTTTGCTTTCATGACTGGCTCCCAAGCTTTACATTACTGCTTTTTTAAATAAAGAATAGCAAGAGAACGAAGAAAAATTTATAATAGATTAGAAAGTTGATTAAAATTGCATGCTATGACTGACTCATTAAAGAAAAAAAATTGGGTTTAGTATCCCCTTAAAGGGACACTGTACCCCCAGTTCTGAACTTAGAAATAAGCTTAGATGCCTTCTTTTTCATATAAAGATAGCAAGAGAACGAAGAAAAATAGATAATAGGAGTAAATTAGAAAGTTGCTTAAAATTGAATGCTCTATCTGAATCACAAAAGAAAATTTTTGGGTACAGTGCCCCTTTAAGTGCTCAGTGGAGTACGAAATGCATAAGATGGTTATGGGTTAACTGTGCAGCATTGTTTTTAAGAATTTGAATAAAAGTCTTTGTTTTAAGACTTAGCGAGTGCGGCTCAACTTTTGCCCTTAGATTTGAATACAGCAAGGTTCTGCACCCATGCTATTGCGGATTTAAAGGGACAGTCAAGTCCAAAAAAAACGTTCATGATTTAATTAGGGCATGCAATTTTAAACAACTTCCCAATTTACTTTTATCGCCAATTTTGCTTTGTTCTCTTGGTATTCTTAGTTGAAAGCTAAAGCTAGGAGGTTCATATGCTAATTTCTTAGACCTTGAAGACTGCCTCTAATCTGAATGCATTTTGACCACTAGAGGGCATTAGTTCACATGTTTCATATAGGTAACATTGAGCTCATGCACGTAAAGTGACCTAGGACTGAGCACTGATTGGCTAAACTGCATGTCTGTCAAAAGAACTGAAATAAGGGGGCAGTCAGCAGAAGCTTAGATACAAGCTACTTACAGAGGTAAAAGGTATATTAATATAACTGTGTTGGTTGTGCAAAACTGGGGAACGGGTAATAAAGGGATTATCTTTCTTTTTAAACAACAAAAATTCTGGTGTTGACTGTCCCTTTAAACAAGTGCTCTTTCCTCGATGATCTGTAGCAGCAGGTGAACTAGCGCCTATATAATAGAATGCCTAGTTACATTTAACAGAGAGAATCATTGTCACATGCCATTATTATGTTCTTGAATTACTTGAAAAACAGGTTCTCTCTACTTTTTAATGACTACAACAGTGGCTCACTATACTAAGTTTTGGTTGCTAACAAATCAACAGGTGTATTTGGTTATAATGGTAACGGAATTTGTGTACAACTTGCTGAGGTAAAAGGTTACCAAAGCAGGACAAGCAGCTTAAAAGGACCAGTCAATACTGTAGATTTGCATTATCAACAAATGCAAGATAACAAGACAATGCAATAGCACTTAGTCAGAACTTCAAATGAGTAGTAGATTTTTTTTCTAACAATTTTAAAAGTTATGTCTTTTTCCACTCCCCCTGTACCATGTGACAGCCATCAGCCAATCACAAATGCATACACGTACCATGTGACAGCAATCAGCCATTCACAAATGCATACACACTTATTCTTGCACATGCTCAGTATTTGCTGGTGACTCAAAAAGTTTAAATATAAAAAGACAGTAACATTCTGTTAATGGAAGTAAATTAGAAAGTTGTTTAAAATTGCATGTTCTATCTGAATAATGAAATTTTAATTTTGATTGAGTGTCCCTTTAATACATGGGTTCCAGTAGCCCACTTTCACCCTCATATATAGTTTAATATGATGACAATAACCTCCCTTCTCCATAACCCCCTACCCATCGACCTTGAGGCAGAGGATACATCTAGGACAGCATAAGTCAAGCAATAAATCTATATTCCTACAAAGTTATATTGTATTGTCTCCATTCTTTAGAGAAGACAGTGCATGCTCTTTTGTGCCTTGTCTAGAACCTTGGTTTTCAAACCTGTCCTCAGACCTCCCTAGCAGGCCAGATTTTGAGGATATCTGAACTAGAGCACAGGTGAAAAATCAGCTGATTAGTAAACCTGGTTATTTTACTTGCTCTTACCCAAGGTAACCCAGGAAACTGGCCTGTGGTCTAGAACAATATTAAAATGTGAACTCAGCACTGATGATGGCAATTGGCTGTTATATATTTTTTCCATCATGAAAACTAAGGAGCTGAATGATTACTGCCCATGGGTCATCTGATGTACTGATACACATAATAAAACCTTTGCTTTCTCACAGTCACCTCAAGGATAAATGAAAATGTATGCAGTCCCTTTAAGCAGGCCTGCTATTTAATGGATCAAACAACAACCAGAACCCTACAGCGTATATGAATTTATAGTTAAAAAAAACTTTTTTCCTGGAAGTGATAGCTATAAATAGACTGATGCTTTCAGTCCACTCAAACAATTGCTTGAGGCCTTCAACATAAAATTCATCAAGCGATAGATCATATTCCAGTATTAGTATCATATTTTTCATAAACATTCATGATCAATGAATGGTTGTTGTTGCTTCCAGTTATTAAAAGGACAGTCAACACCAGATTTTTTGTTGTTTAAAAAGAAAGATAATCTCTTTATTACCCATTCCCCAGTTTTGCATAACCAACACTGTTATAGAAATACACTATTTACCTCTGATTATCTTTTATCTAAGCCTCTGCAGACTGCCACCTTATTTCAGTTCTTTTGACAGACTTGCATTTTAGCCAATCAGTGCTCACTCCAAGGTAACTTCACGTGCATGAGCTCAAAGTTATCTATATGAAACACATGAACTAATGCCCTCTAGTGGTCAAAATGCATTCAGATTAGAGGCAGTCTTCAAGGTCTAAGAAATTAGCATATAAACCTCCTAGAATTTGCTTTCAACTAAGAATACCAAAAGAACAAAGCAAAATTGGTAATAAAAGTAAATTGGAAAGTTGTTTAAAATTAAAATTCCCTATTCAAATCGTTAAAGTTTTTTTGGGACTTGACTGTCCCTTTAAATTTACAACAGAACAGGATATCCTACCTCAGAGCAATGTATACATTTAAAGGGACATAAAACCCAAAATGTTTCTTTCATCAGAAAGCATTGTGGCCTCAAGTACCCACGACAGGCCAGGTTCTCACGTACGTCTGGGGTTTTGCTATTTCTCTTGTTCAGAGAGGGATTGCCTGGTATTTTGGGGCTGGACTACGTACGTCTAGGGATTTGCCGTTTCTTTTGTTCAGATAGGGATTGCCTGGTATTTTGGGGCTGGACTACGTACGTCTGGGGATTTGCCGTTTCTTTTGTTCAGAGAGGGATTGCCTGGTATTTCAGGGCTGGACTGTACTGTTAAGTCAGGATCAGACTGATACGTTACAGGAAAGTTCTCTGCGAAAGGCACATGTTGAGCAAAAAGAGGCTGCTTCTTGGGTGGTAACTAGCCACAGAACAAGCTATTATGCTATTGTTCGTTCCCAGGTTGAGCGCTTCTCTCTTTTTATTTATGCAGGTTCTCAATTATAGCTGAACCTGTGCACAAGTAAAATCAGCTGATGGGTGAGAGTAGGTTAGTAACCATGGTGTTACTGATCAGCTGATTACTTCACCTGTGCACTGGTTCAGCTAAAATGAAAACCTGGAATTTAAAGAAGAAGGGCCCCTCATGGTGCCAAAAGTTTCAAAACACATATTGATCAGAATAAAAATTCCCAAAAGGCTACTAACAATGAATGAAGCACTATAAATAATGGCTAGTAGAGCAAGCGGGATCTGAACAGCCTCCAACTGATTGGCCACCTGGGCTTCACAGGCAATCAGGATCCCTCTCAGTGCAGGGCTGACTGGTCTCTTGTGCTTGGCAAACAGTCTGGGTTACACTCAGTGGTAAGGGTTAAACATAATCCCTAGGAGTCTGAATCAATCTGAGGTTTTAGAGACAAAACTGCACCAAATAAAAGTTAAAACCTTTTGTTCTGTCAGGTTGATAAAACCCTTACCGCTGAGTGGAACGCAGACTGACAAGCACAAGAGGCCAGTCAGCCCTGCACTGAGAGGGATCCTGATTGCCTGTGAAGCCCAGACGGCCAATCAGCTGGAGGCTGTTAAGATCCCGCTTGCTCTACTAGCCCTTATCCATAGTTCTTCATTCATTGTGAGTAGCCTATTGGGATATTTTTAGTCTGACAAATATAGGTTTAGAAACGTTTTGCACCATGAGGGGCCCTTCTGCTTTCAATTCCACATAGTCCTTTGCCAGACCAACCAGCATGAGGAGAAGCTGACTCGTGGTGTTTATATTTACACAGCATACATGTGTTGGACTGGATTTTTTGTTCACCAATTTGTATTGTTTGATATAATTTTCACAATTTTTAGTTCATTTTATATATTGTGATTGGTTTTATATCCAGTAAGGTCAAGTATATGGCCTGCCTAGTCTAATTGCACCTTAGCATGGTTTTCAAAAACAAATTTATGGTTTACAGCGCCCCCTTAAGACATGTGATCTTTACTGTTATAATGAAAACCTGGCCTGTTGGGGGTACTTGAGGCCCGCGGTTGAGAAACACTAAGATAAAGCATGCAACTTTAAACAACTTTCTAATTTGCTTCTATAATCAAATGTTCTTCATTCTCTTGGTAGCTTGTTGAAAAGCAGGAATGCAAGCTCAGGAATGTTCATGTGTCTGGAGCACTATATGGCAGCAGTTTTGCAAGAGTACTAGATGTCAGCACAAATTCCTGCCATGTAGTGCTCCAGACACCTACCTAGGTATCTCTTCAACAAAGAATGCCATGGGATGAAGCAAATTTGAGAATAAAATAAAATACTTGTGGGAAACCTATACCTAAGCTGAGAAGGACTCAAATAGAGAGGGGAAAAAATTAAAGCAGGTAGTCAAACAGAAGGCACCACCGCTTAAAGAACTTTTGTCCCAAAAGAAGCTTCAGCTGAGGCAAAAACATAGAATTTGTCAAATTTAGTGAAGGTATGTAACAAAAACCATGTAGCAGCCTTACAGATCTGTTCAACTAAAGCCTCATTCTTGAAGGCCCAGGGCGATGCCACTGCATCCACGCTTCAACATATGCCATATCAACCAAACTTCATATCCAAAAAGAAAGAGTAACCGCAGGTGGCCTTCTGACCCTTGCGCTTCTCAGAATACAAAATAAACAAAGATGACAACTGACTAAATTCCTTGGTAGCATGGAGGTAGAATTTCAAAGCTCTAACAGCATCCAGAATGTGCAATAAACGTTCCTTTGGGGATGAAGGATAAGGACATAAAGACGGAACCACAATTTCCTGGTTGAAATTGTGAGAAGAAACAACCTTAGGCAAAAACCCTATCTTAGTACACTACACAGCCTTATCTGCATGAGAGATAAGATAAGGCGATTCGCACTGTAAGGCAGACAATTCCGAAACTCTACGAGTAGAAGAAATATCCAACAGAAATAAAACTTTCCAAGATAAAAGTTTATTATCAAGAGAATGCATAGGCTCAAACGGAGCATGTTGCAGAACATGAAGAACAAGATTGAGGATCCAAGGAGGAGCACCAGGCTTAAACAGTGAGTCGGGATAGCACGACCTCAGAACTCTGGTTAACTGTTTTGCGAAACAAAACAAAAAAAAGTGTCACAGAACACATAAAAAATACATTATAAAGTACAGTTATCAATCATAATAACACTGTCTAATAAAAATGATTTAAAAAAATATTGCATAAAAATGTTATAAGGGTTTAAATATATAAGATTTCATGCCCCGTAATGTCCCGGCTGCTGCAAGGTGACTCGTGCCCGCTCAAGGAGATGCCCTCTGACACGGGCTTGCTCACCAGAGACTATCTGCAGGAAACTACAGACCCCCGAGTTTGGCTGTCCATGCAAAGCCCACACCCGGACTACCTGCTCCAAACCACAGCCAGGGCGCACCGGCAGCAGCACCCAGCTACCAAGGTGCGGGATATCTGCCAGCTAACGGGCTGGAGGCAGAAGAGGATGATGAGTAAGAGTTGGTTAATGATGCGGACGAGCTGTGCAGCCAGCGGGCACCAGGCAGTAAAGGTCCCCGTGGGGTGCAGAAGTAGAGGAGACTGGCTGCCAATGCCCAGAAGAGGATGCACGGGCTGAACCACATGATTGACCAACTTTGCAATGTCATCCCCTCCTTCAACAATGACAAGAAACTGTCCAAGTACGAGACTCTGCAAATGGCCCAGATTTAACATTACAAGCCAAGAATGCGCATGCGTATCTCATGAACGCACATATATTGCGGCCGAAAAATAAATGAGACACGCATGCGTATATAGCATTGTAGGCGTTAATCTAGTCTGTTGGGACGCCAGTGGGGGACCAATCAAAATGCTTTAGAATATATTCGTCATTGGAAAACAAACATTTTTTTATAGCCCGTCAGAGTTACGGCGATAGAACTGAGCGTTGTAAATGGTAATTTTTAGGTTGAAAAAAATGATGCTAGAAAAATGAATAATAATGATGTTAGAAAAAACAGAATTTATGTTTACCTGATAAATTACTTTCTCCAACGGTGTGTCCGGTCCACGGCGTCATCCTTACTTGTGGGGATATTCTCTTCCCCAACAGGAAATGGCAAAGAGCCCAGCAAAGCTGGTCACATGATCCCTCCTAGGCTCCGCCTTCCCCAGTCATTCGACCGACGTAAAGGAGGAATATTTGCATAGGAGAAATCATATGATACCGTGGTGACTGTAGTTAGAGAAATTAAATCATCAGACCTGATTAAAAAACCAGGGCGGGCCGTGGACCGGACACACCGTTGGAGAAAGTAATTTATCAGGTAAACATAAATTCTGTTTTCTCCAACATAGGTGTGTCCGGTCCACGGCGTCATCCTTACTTGTGGGAACCAATACCAAAGCTTTAGGACACGGATGATGGGAGGGGGCAAATCAGGTCACCTAGATGGAAGGCACCACGGTTTGCAAAACCTTTCTCCCAAAAATAGCCTCAGAAGAAGCAAAAGTATCAAATTTGTAAAATTTGGTAAAAGTGTGCAGTGAAGACCAAGTCGCTGCCTTACATATCTGATCAACAGAAGCCTCGTTCTTAAAGGCCCATGTGGAAGCCACGGCCCTAGTGGAATGAGCTGTGATTCTTTCAGGAGGCTGCCGTCCGGCAGTCTCATAAGCCAATCTGATGATGCTTTTAAGCCAAAAAGATAGAGAGGTAGAAGTTGCTTTTTGACCTCTCCTTTTACCAGAATAAACAACAAACAAGGAAGATGTTTGTCTGAAATCCTTTGTAGCATCTAAATAGAATTTTAGAGCACGAACTACATCCAAATTGTGCAACAAACGTTCCTTCTTTGAAACTGGATTCGGACACAAAGAAGGCACGACTATCTCCTGGTTAATGTTTTTGTTAGAAACAACTTTCGGAAGAAAACCAGGTTTAGTACGCAAAACCACCTTATCTGCATGGAACACCAGATAAGGAGGAGAACACTGCAGAGCAGATAACTCTGAAACTCTTCTAGCAGAAGAAATTGCAACCAAAAACAAAACTTTCCAAGATAATAACTTGATATCAACGGAATGTAGGGGCTCAAACGGAACCCCCTGAAGAACTGAAAGAACTAAATTGAGACTCCAAGGAGGAGTCAAAGGTTTGTAAACAGGCTTGATTCTAACCAGAGCCTGAACAAAAGCCTGAACATCTGGCACAGCCGCCAGATTTTTGTGAAGTAAAACAAATAAAGCAGAAATCTGTCCCTTCAAAGAACTTGCAGATAATCCTTTCTCCAAACCTTCTTGAAGAAAGGATAGAATCTTAGGAATTTTTATCTTGTTCCATGGTAATCCTTTAGATTCACACCAACAGATATATTTTTTCCATATTTTATGGTAGATTTTTCTAGTTACAGGCTTTCTGGCCTGAACAAGAGTATCAATGACAGAATCTGAGAACCCTCGCTTTGATAAAATCAAGCGTTCAATCTCCAAGCAGTCAGTTGGAGTGAAACCAGATTCGGATGTTCGAACGGACCTTGAACAAGAATGTCCTGTCTCAAAGGTAGCTTCCATGGTGGAGCCGATGACATATTCACCAGGTCTGCATACCAAGTCCTGCGTGGCCACGCAGGAGCTATCAAGATCACCGATGCCCTCTCCTGATTGATCCTGGCTACCAGCCTGGGGATGAGAGGAAACGGTGGGAATACATAAGCTAGGTTGAAGGTCCAAGGTGCTACTAGTGCATCTACTAGAGTCGCCTTGGGATCCCTGGATCTGGACCCGTAACAAGGAACCTTGAAGTTCTGACGAGAGGCCATCAGATCCATGTCTGGAATGCCCCATAATTGAGTTATTTGGGCAAAGATTTCCGGATGGAGTTCCCACTCCCCCGGATGAAATGTCTGACGACTCAGAAAATCCGCTTCCCAATTTTCCACGCCTGGGATGTGGATTGCAGACAAGTGGCAGGAGTGAGTCTCCGCCCATTGAATGATTTTGGTCACTTCTTCCATCGCCAGGGAACTCCTTGTTCCCCCCTGATGGTTGATATACGCAACAGTCGTCATGTTGTCTGATTGAAACCGTATGAATTTGGCCTTTGCTAGCTGAGGCCAAGCCTTGAGAGCATTGAATATCGCTCTCAGTTCCAGAATGTTTATCGGGAGAAGAGATTCTTCCCGAGACCAAAGACCCTGAGCTTTCAGGGGTTCCCAGACCGCGCCCCAGCCTACCAGACTGGCGTCGGTCGTGACAATGACCCACTCTGGTCTGCGGAAGCTCATCCCCTGTGACAGGTTGTCCAGGGTCGCCACCAACGGAGTGAATCTCTGGTCCTCTGATCTACTTGTATCGTCGGAGACAAGTCTGTATAATCCCCATTCCACTGACTGAGCATGCACAGTTGTAATGGTCTCAGATGAATTCGCGCAAAAGGAACTATGTCCATTGCCGCGACCATCAAACCTATTACTTCCATGCACTGTGCTATGGAAGGAAGAAGAACAGAATGAAGTACTTGACAAGAGCTTAGAAGTTTTGATTTTCTGGCCTCTGTCAGAAAAATCCTCATTTCTAAGGAGTCTATTATTGTTCCCAAGAAGGGAACTCTTGTTGACGGAGATAGAGAACTTTTTTCTACGTTCACTTTCCATCCGTGAGATCTGAGAAAGGCCAGGACAATGTCCGTATGAGCCTTTGCTTGTGGTAGGGACAACGCTTGAATCAGTATGTCGTCCAAGTAAGGTACTACTGCAATGCCCCTTGGTCGTAGCACCGCTAGAAGGGACCCTAGTACCTTTGTGAAAATTCTTGGAGCAGTGGCTAATCCGAATGGAAGTGCCACAAACTGGTAATGCTTGTCCAGAAAGGCGAACCTTAGGAACCGATGATGTTCCTTGTGGATAGGAATACGTAGATACGCATCCTTTAAATCCACCGTGGTCATGAATTGACCTTCCTGGATGGAAGGAAGAATTGTCCGAATGGTTTCCATTTTGAACGATGGAACCTTGAGAAACTTGTTTAGGATCTTGAGATCTAAGATTGGTCTGAATGTTCCCTCTTTTTTGGGAACTATGA